>NC_068445.1:36086662-36265821 GCF_023373465.1 Oncorhynchus keta | reverse complement strand
GATATGTGAGAGCAGAGCTAATAAACGGGCTCTGCCCGATCACTAAAATGGCCACCCCTGTCAGAACTACAGATCACAAAATGGCCGACCGCCAAAACTACAAGTCCCAGAAGCAAGGGGAACCCTCAGAAGGTGGAGCCGACTCACAGATAAAGGGTCAAGAAAAACCAGGAAGAGGAAGAGAGAGGGCTGGAAGGAGCTATGAACAATAGAGAAAGAGACTATAGAGATTGGCTGGATTTACCGTGTATGAGCTGGATTGTTTGGACTTACCTGTTGGTGTTTGGACCTGGACCTACCGAGAACCCGATTCGTGTACCGAACCCTGCTATCCTTGACCTCGCCTACGGCCTGGGTGGACCAGGACGGAGAAACAAACACACAGGTACTGTCCTGTTCGAAAGAACTCTCATTCTTGGGTGATTTGGTGACAGTTTACCCCTTAGTTTGTGACAAACGCTCCTAACCTTGAAGAGGTTTGCCACACGTGGTGGAGGATGCAGGCATGGACTAACATACCACTGGTTAGGTAGAAGGAAAAATTAAATAAATGTTCAGTTAGCACTCCAAAGGGGAGTCAGGTTTTTTTTTTGTTATGGCTTTGTTTGGTTAGGACAGTTTTTCACGAAAATGAGTATGGAGGGAGCCATACAGGCCCTGTTACAAGCGGCGGCCGCCCAACAAGAGGCAACTAGAGCTCAACAAATAGTTCATCAGGATGCAATGCGAATGTATCAGGACACGTTACAGATCCAGCACCGCACCAACCAGCTGCTCAGAGAAGAGCAAGAGAGAAACACCCAGGAGTTAAGAGAAGGCCTAAAGGGGCTAGCGGACCAAATTGGGGCTCAATTACCAGCTGCAAATTCCCAGAGGAGGGCCAATCATTTTCTTCAAAAAATGACAGCGCAGGATGATGTGGAAGCATATCTTACCACCTTCGAAAGGACGGCAGAGAGGGAAAAGTGGCCGAAAGAAGAATGGGCAGGGCTTCTGGCACCATACCTGGCAGGGGACGCTCAAAAAGCGTATTTCGACCTGGAGTTGAAAGAAGCACAGGATTACGATAAACTAAAGGGGGAGATCCTGACTAGACTGGGAGTGACCGATACCGTGAGGGCACACCGCTTCCACCAGTGGTCCTACCGATCGGGACAACCCCCACGAACACAGATGTTCGACTTGATTCACCTGGCACGGAAATGGTTGCGACCAGAGACCCGGTCATCCGCCGAGGTTGTCGAGACCATCGTACTCAACCAGTTTCAGCGAGGTCTACCCCAAGAAGTGAGACGATGGGTTGGCCAGAACGAGGTATTTTCCGCCGACCATCTCGTGGGCCTGGTTGAACGGTATTGTACGGCAAGAACAGCTGAGCAGGCACAGGAGGAAAGATTCCCGTTCCCCAGGCATGGGCGAACCAGCGGACAGGGTAAGGCTGTCCCAACATATAGAGGGGGAAGAGAGCAGCGTGGGGCCATGAGGAAAGAATCAGAATCAGGCCAAGACACTAAGGGAAAAACGGAAACCGGGACCGGGTGTCGAGGGGGTCTCCGCCCCGAACCCCTATTATCTGTTACAATTGTAATCAACCAGGACATATTGCAGCCTATTGCCCTATTAAAGAAGAGCCAATGCAATGTAACCTCGGTGAAAATGAAGATGATATACGGTATGCATGTCCTGTTGTAACCACTGTACTTGAAAGATCAAGAAACAACCATATGTGCAGGGTGAAGATTGAAGGGAAAGAGGTTGAAGCACTGCTGGATTCCGGCAGTATGCTAACCCTGGTCGTTGCAGGCCTAGTGCCGAATCATAAACTGGATACAAGACAGGATATCAGTGTTACATGCATTCATGGGGATACCCGTCTGTACCCCACGGCCTTAGTGAGCATACAAACAAAGGACGGTCTGCTGGATTATGAGGTCGGCGTGGTCCCAAAGATGCCATATGATGTAATATTGGGTAGAGACTTTCCTAACTTTGCGAAGTTAGGCCACAAGAATGGCATATTTGAGAATCCAACAACCCTGACCAAGCAGGAAGAAGCATGGGGCCTTCAACCAAAGCCAAGAAAAGAGGTCTCCCAGGGGACAACATCACAGGTGCTAGTAGGGGAGGAGGAGGATGAAGTGGCAAACCTCGCTGATGACGAACAGCCCGGTACTAGTGGGGCTGGGGTCGATCTGAATCCAGAGGACGACGATATAGAACCAGCAGACCTGGCAGAGTCCTTGACTAATTTTGGGACGGCCCAAAACCAGGATCCAACCCTGCAACAAGCCAGAGCAGATGTGCAGGTCGTAGATGGTACTCCCATAAATGGTGGGATGATGCCTAATAGTTTTCCACACTTCATCCTGAAAAAGGGTTTGGTGTACAGAGTCTCGAAAATAGGGGTTGATGTGGTGGAACAGTTGTTGGTTCCCACGGTACCGGAGGACAGTACTGGATCTAGCTCATGGGCACATTCTGGGGGGACACCTTGGTATCGATAAAACCAGAGACCGGATTGTAAGGAGGTTTTACTGGCCAGGAATTCAAGCTGAAGTGGCTCGGCATTGTGGAGAGTGCCCGGAGTGCCAGTTAACAGCTCCCCGACCAGCTTTTAGAAGCCCATTAGTGCCACTCCCCATAATCGAAACGCCATTTGAGAGGATAGCGATGGATTTAGTGGGCCCACTACCCAAATCTGCCAGAGGGCACCAATACATTCTGGTCATTCTAGATTATGCCACTCGCTACCCAGAAGCCATTCCCCTTCGGACGATGACTTCCAAAAATATCGCAAAGGAATTAGTGCTCTTGTTCACCAGGGTAGGGGTTCCAAAGGAGATCCTTACCGACCAGGGGACCCCTTTATGTCCCGCCTTATGGCGGACCTTGTAAACTGTGGCAGGTGAAACAGTTGAGGACATCGGTTTACCATCTCAGACGGACGGGCTGGTTGAGAGATTCAACCGAACCCTGAAGTCAATGCTCAGGAAAGTAATCGATAAGGATGGGAAAAACTGGGATTGCATGTTGCCGTATCTGATGTTTGCCATTAGAGAGGTTCCTCAAGCCTCGCTGGGGTTTTCTCCCTTTGAGCTGGTATATGGGAGGCATCCCCGGGGAATCTTAGACATCGTCAGAGAGCACATGAGACAAACACAAGAACACCAGCGGCACACTTATAACCGGCAGGCTACCCTGAGGGAATTTCAACCGGGAGATAAGGTGTTAGTGCTGATCCCCACAGTAGAATGTAAACTACTAGCCACATGGAAAGGGCCATATGAAGTACTGGAGAGAATAGGAGAAGTCAATTATCGGATCCGACAGCCAGGTCGACGGCCCCAGGAACAGATTTATCACATAAACCTGTTAAAAGCATGGAGAGAGAGAGAAACTCTAATGGTCACATACCCCACACACATTCAGGAGACAGCCGAAGTAAATATTTCACCCACTCTGTCCCCAGCGCAAGTACAGGAAGTAAAGGCCCTGATCCAGAAAAACAGAGATGTGTTTTCAGAGGTACCTGGCCGAACTGAGGTTACGGCTCATGATATCGTTTCCCTACCAGGGAGAAAAGTGAGTATGAGGCCATATCGGGTACCCGAGGCTCGACGGGCCGCGATTAGAGCAGAGACTGAGAAAATGTTGACAGCTGGAGTGGTTGAAGAGTCACATAGTGAGTGGTCTAGCCCAATTGTGATGGTCTCCAAGCCCGATGGGTCGTTGCGGTTCTGTAACGACTTTCGGAAGGTAAATGAAATCTCAAAGTTTGATGCCTACCCCATGCCCCGAGTAGATGAACTACTGGAGAAAATTGGTCATGCTCGGTACATTACGACCCTTGATCTGACAAAAGGGTACTGGCAAATTCCTCTGACCCCCAGGGCCAAAGAAAAGACAGCCTTTGCAACACCTGACGGTTTGTTTCAATACACCGTCATGCCATTCGGCTTACACGGGGCCCCAGCAACCTTTCAACGGCTCATGGACAAAGTCCTAAAACCGCACAAGGCATACGCCGCAGCTTATTTAGATGACGTGGGGATCTACAGCCCAGATTGGGAATCCCACTTACCCCGGGTACAGGCAGTGTTAGATGCCCTTAGAAAGGCAGGGCTCACGGCAAACCCTGCCAAGTGTTATGTGGGGTTAGAGGAAACAGAGTATCTGGGATACACTGTGGGAAGAGGGTTAATCAAACCCCAACATAAGAAGGTGAAGGCAATTAGAGAATGGCCGAAACCAGTAAATAAGAAGCAGGTCCGAGCCTTCCTAGGGCTGACCGGTTACTACCGGAAGTTCATCCCAAGTTATGCCACAGTGGCCGCCCCACTTACCGACATGACTAGAGCCAGAGGGCCAAACATGGTCAAATGGGATGAAAGGGCCACCAAAGCATTTAGGACATTACAGGAGGCTCTCTGTTGTAACCCAGTGCTGGTGGTACCAGACTTTGAGAAAGAGTTTGTGGTTCAGACGGATGCCTCAGAGGTCGGCTTGGGAGCAGTGCTATCCCAAGAGGTAGAAGGGGTGGAACACCCCATCCTGTTTTTAAGCAGGAAGCTGGAACCACGGGAAACCAACTACTCAGTCGTTGAGAAAGAGGCGCTGGCAGTAAAGTGGGCTCTAGAAAGCCTGAAGTACTACCTGCTGGGGCGCCACTTCACCCTCATCAGTGACCATGCCCCACTCACCTGGATGCATAGGGCTAAAGAGAAGAACGCTCGGGTGATGCGGTGGTTTTTGAGTCTCCAACCGTTTCATTTTGACTTGAAACACAGAGCAGGGAAGGAAATGGGAAACGCGGATGGGTTATCCCGCATGCATGCATATTTTTTGCGGTAGCCCGACCTAGGGGGTCGGATCTAGGGGAGAGATATGTGGCAAAGAAGGGGGTCGAGTGATAAGTGGCAGATATGTGAGAGCAGAGCTAATAAACGGGCTCTGCCCGATCACTAAAATGGCCACCCCTGTCAGAACTACAGATCACAAAATGGCCGACCGCCAAAACTACAAGTCCCAGAAGCAAGGGGAACCCTCAGAAGGTGGAGCCGACTCACAGATAAAGGGTCAAGAAAAACCAGGAAGAGGAAGAGAGAGGGCTGGAAGGAGCTATGAACAATAGAGAAAGAGACTATAGAGATTGGCTGGATTTACCGTGTATGAGCTGGATTGTTTGGACTTACCTGTTGGTGTTTGGACCTGGACCTACCGAGAACCCGATTCGTGTACCGAACCCTGCTATCCTTGACCTCGCCTACGGCCTGGGTGGACCAGGACGGAGAAACAAACACACAGGTACTGTCCTGTTCGAAAGAACTCTCATTCTTGGGTGATTTGGTGACAGTTTACCCCTTAGTTTGTGACAAACGCTCCTAACCTTGAAGAGGTTTGCCACACAATGAATATGCCGACTCAGTTACCGGATTCATCAAATAATGCACAGATGACGTGATAACGATAGTATCTCTCAAAACGTACTCGAATCAAAAACTATGGATTGATAGCAGCCTTGTAGGAAAACCTCACCAATGCCAGCCCACCAGATGACCTAAACACCTTTTTTTCAAGATTTGAGTACAATGACCTTGAGTTGCTGAGGAGAGCCCCCGATGACAACGTGGGCTACTCACTCACAGTCTCCACTGAGGACGCATGTAGGTCATTCAAACATGTTAACCCTTGCAAGGCTGCCAGCCCAGATGGCATCTCTAGCCGTGCCCTCAGAGCATGTGCAGACCAGCTGGCTGTTGTGTTTTCTGACATTTTCAATATCTCCCTAGCCAATGCCTTTGTACCCACCTGCTTCAAGATGTCCACTATCATCCGTATGCCCAAGAAAAGGAAAGTAACTGAATTGAATGACTAGCGACCAGAAGCAATCACTTCCGTCACTATGAAGTGCTTTGAGAGTCTAGTCAAAGACTATATCACCTCCTCCATCCCCGTCATACTCGACCCATCCAATTTGCCTACCGCCCTGACAGATCCATGGATGACGCAATCACCATTGCACTGCACACTGCCCTTTCCCAGAATGTAGGCAACATTACACCCTCGACACAGATCCTCAATACGGGGGCCCCACAAGGATGCGTCCTCAGTTCCCTCCTGTATTCTCTGTATACCCACGACTGCGTGGCCTCATACAGTTCCAACCCTATCATTAAGTTCACTGTTGACACGACAGTAGTAGGCCTGATCACCAACAATGACGAGACAGCCTACAGGGAGGAGGTAGCAAAACAAAGGAGCTGATTGTGGACTTCAGGACGAACCAGGCTGGACACACCCCCATCCTCTTCATCAGGGTCTCCGTGGAGATGGTCAATAACTTCAAATTCCTTGGCGTACACATCTCAGAGCAGTTGAAATGGTCTAACCACACGTACACCGTAGTGAAGAAGGAACAAGAGCGATTCTTCAACCTCAGGATGCTGACGAAATGTGTCCTGTCCCTAAGGCCCTTCATAGTGTTCTACAGGAGCACCATTGAGAGCATACTGTCGGGCTGCATCACAGCCTGGTAAGGCAACTACACCGCTGCGGATTTAAACCTTCCAAGCATCACTGCTCAGCTTGTAGGTCTCTTAGCAGAAAGTAGGATAGATGGGAAAATATACAATAAACAAACAAATAAATGCAACATGCAACATTCTAATATTTTACTCAGTTAAGTATAAGGAAATCAGTCAATTGAAATAAATTGATTAGGCTCTAATCTATAGATTTCACATGACTGGGAATACATATATGCATCTGTTGGTCCACAGATACATTAAAAAAAGGTAGGGACGTGGATCAGAAAACCAGTCAGTATCTGGTGTGACCTCCATTGGTGGGGCAAAAAAGTATTTAGTCAGCCACCAATTGTGCAAGTTCTCCCACTTAATAAAAAGATGAGAGAGGCCTATAATTTTCATCATAGGTACACTTCAAATATGACAGACAAAATTAGAAAGAAAATCCAGAAAATCACATTGTAGGATTTTTAATGAATTTATTTGCAAAATATTTATTTATTATTTATCTCAATACTTTGTTATATACCATTTGTTGGCAATGACAGAGGTCAAACGTTTTTTGTAAGTCTTCACAAGGTTTTCACACACTGTTGCTGGTATTTTGTCCCATTCCTCCATGCAGATCTTCTCTAGAGCAGTGATGTTTTGGGGCTGTTACTGGGCAACACAGACGTTCAACTCCCTCCAAAGATTTTCTATGGGGTTGAGATCTGGAGACTGGCTCGGCCACTCCAGGACCTTGAAATGCTTCTTACGAAGCTACTCATTCGTTGCCCGGGCAGTGTGTTTGGGATCATTTTCATGCTGAAAGACCCAGCCATGTTTCATCTTCAATGCCCTTGCTGCTGGAAGTAGGTTTTCACGAAAAATCTCACAATACATGGCCCCCATTCATTCTTTCCTTTACACGGATCAGACGTCCTGGTCCCTTTGCAGAAAAACAGCACCAAAGCATGATGTTTCCACCCCCATGCTTCACAGTAGGTATGGTGTTCTTTGGATGCAACTCAGTATTCTTTGTCCTCCAAACACGACGAGTTGAGTTTTTACCAAAAAGTTATATTTTGGTTTCATCTGACCATATGACATTCTCCCAATCTTCTTCTGGATCATCCAAATGCTCTCTAGCAAACTTCAGACAGGCCTGGACATGTACTGGCTTAAGCAGGGGGACACTACTCCCTGGCGGAGTAGTGTGTTACTGATGGTAGGCTTTGTTACTTTTGTCCCAGCTCTCTGCAGGTCAATCACTAGGTCCCCCCGTGTGGTTCTGGGATTTTTGCTCACCGTTCTTGTGATCCTTTTGATCTTGCATGGAGCCCCAGATCGAGGGAGATTATCAGTGGTCTTGTATGTCTTCCATTTCCTAATAATTGCTCCCACAGTTGATTTCTTCAAACCAAGCTGCTTACCTATTGCAGATTCAGTCTTCCCAGCCTGGTGCAGGTCTACAATTTTGTTTCTGGTGTCCTTTGACAGCTCTTTGGTCTTGGCCATATTCGAGCTTGGAGTGTGACTGTTTGAGGTTGTGGACAGGTGTATTTTATACTGATAACAAGTTCAAACAGGTGCCATTAATACAGGTAATGAGTGGAGGACAGAGGAGCCTCTTAAAGAAGTTGTTACAGGTCTGTAAGAGCCAGAAATCTTGCTTGTTTGTAGGTGACCAAATACTTATTTTCCACCATAATTTGCAAATAAATTGTGATTTGAATGTGATTTTCTGGATTCTTTTTTCTAATTTTGTCTGTCATAGCTGAAGTGTACCTATCATGAAAAATACAGGCCTCTCATTTTTTTAAGTGGGAGAACTTGCACAATTGGTGGCTGACTAAATACTTTTTTGCCCCACTGTACCTCATGCAGAATGACACATCTCCTTCGGATAGAGTTGATCAGGCTGTGGATTTTGGTCTGTGGAATGTTGTCCCACTACTCTACAATGGATGTGCAAAGTTGCTGGATATTAGCAGAAACTGGAGCATGCTGTCGTACACATTCACTCAGAGCATCCCAAACATGCTAATGGGTGACATATCTGGTGTGTATGCAGGCCATGGAAGATCTGGGACATTTTCAGCTTCCTAGGAATTGGGTACAGATCTTTGCAAAATGAGGCTATGCATTATCGTGCTGAAACATGAGGTGATGGCGGCGGATGAATGGCACAACAACGGGCCTCAGATTTTCATCACGGTACTGTATCTCTGTGCATTCAAACTGCCAGCAATAAACTGCAATTGTGTTCGTTGTCCATAGCTTTTGTCTGCCCATACCATAACCCCACTGCCGTCATGGCACACTCTGTTTTTACAAATATCAACTAATGTAAATATGTATGTGACAAACACTAACCGAGTTTTCCTCATTGAGAAGCTCCACAGTGTGAAAAGGTAGATGTTGTGTTATCACTGTTGTAATGAGGTAATATTTGATACAGTGCCTTGCGAAAGTATTCGGCCCGCTTGAACTTTGCGACCTTTTGCCACATTTCAGGCTTCAAACATAAAGATATAAAACTGTATTTTTTTGTGAAGAATCAACAACAAGTGGGACACAATCATGAAGTGGAACAACATTTATTGGATATTTCAAACTTTTTTAACAAATCAAAAACTGAAAAATTGGACGTGCAAAATTATTCAGCCCCTTTACTTTCAGTGCAGCAAACTCTCTCCAGAAGTTTAGTGAGAATCTCTGAATGATCCAATGTTGACCTAAATGACTAATGATGATAAATACAATCCACCTGTGTGTAATCAAGTCTCCGTATAAATGCACTTGCACTGTGATAGTCTCAGAGGTCCGTTAAAAGCGCAGAGAGCATCATGAAGAACAAGGAACACACCAGGCTGTCCGAGATACTGTTGTGAAGAAGTTTAAAGCTGGATTTGGATACAAAAAGATTTCCCAAGCTTTAAACATCCCAAGGAACACTGTGCAAGCGATAATATTGAAATGGAAGGAGTATCAGACCACTGCAAATCTACCAAGACCTGGCCGTCCCTCTAAACTTTCAGCTCATACAAGGAGAAGACTGATCAGAGATGAAGCCAAGAGGCCCATGATCACTCTGGATGAACTGCAGAGATCTACAGCTGAGGTGGGAGACTCTGTCCATAGGACAACAATCAGTCGTATATTGCACAAATCTGGCCTTTATTGAAGAGTGGCAAGAAGAAAGCCATTTCTTAAAGATATCCATAAAAAGTGTTGTTTAAAGTTTGCCACAAGCCACCTGGGAGACACACCAAACATGTGGAAGAAGGTGCTCTGGTCAGATGAAACCAAAATTGAACTTTTTGGCAACAATGCAAAACGTTATGTTTGGCGTAAAAGCAACACAGCCCATCACCCTGAACACACCATCCCCACTGTCAAACATGGTGGTGGCAGCATCATGGTTTGGGCCTGCTTTTCTTCAGCAGGGACAGTGAAGATGGTTAAAATTGATGGGAAGATGGTTGGAGCCAAATACAGGACCATTCTGGAAGAAAACCTGATGGAGTCTGCAAAAGACCTGAGACTGGGACGGAGATTTGTCTTCCAACAAGACAATGATCCAAAACATAAAGCAAAATCTACAATGGAATGGTTCAAAAATAAACATATCCAGGTGTTAGAATGGCCAAGTCAAAGTCCAGACCTGAATCCAATCGAGAATCTGTGGAAAGAACTGAAAACTGCTGTTCACAAATGCTCTCCATCCAACCTCACTGAGCTCGAGCTGTTTTGCAAGGAAGAATGGGAAAAAATGTCAGTCTCTCGATGTGCAAAACTGATAGAGACATACCCCAAGCGACTTACAGCTGTAATCGCAGCAAAAGGTAGCGCTACAAAGTATTAACTTAGGGGGGCTGAATAATGTTTTTGATTTGTTAAAAAAGTTTGAAATATCCAATAAATGTCGTTCCACTTCATGATTGTGTCCCACTTGTTGTTGATTCTTCACAAAAAATACAGTTTTATATCTTTATGTTTGAAGCCTGAAATGTGGCAAAAGGTCGCAAACTTCAAGGGGGCCGAATACTTTCGCAAGGCACTGTATGTATATTATTTATACTTCACATGCGATCCATAATCAGACTAAATAATTTGTACTTTAACAACATCTATTAAAATGTTTATCTGACTCCATAAAGATGATTTAGTAATTGTGACGACCCTCCCACTCTGTCTGCCGAATTCTTTCTCTTTGCTCTTGTTTTCCTTAATAGGATGTTGGTGGGCGGAGCCGGGAGGGTCGTCAGCAACACGGGACACACCTGGACCCGGGTGTGTCCCGGGATAAATACTCCTGTTCCCCATTCATTAAGGAGGCTCTCTCTATGCAGACATGCTGTTGGATTTTGGTTGTGGCATTTTTGTGGCTGTTTAGTTTGTTTACTTTGTTTACTTTGGCACCTTTCAACACCTCTCATTATCACATATATGCACGCAACCACTCACTTACACTGCTGATTACTGACTACACACACACCATTGTTAATTGTATTTAGGTTATTTCAGTTTATAAATATTTTTTTGTTATTCCTTATCTCTACGTTGTCTCCCTTTTTGTTATGGACTTTGAGCTGGTTTGTTACATAATATACAAAAGACTATAGTTGAGATACAAGAATAGAAAGGTCTAAGAATTGTCTATATCAACGGTAAATATATTTCATATACAAGGCATGAAGGTTAAGTTACAAAGCATTAACATGTATGAAAGAATGAAATTGTATTTTTGTGTCAAATCGCCAGTTGGTAACACATCCCTTATGGGATTAATTGAAACATTAACAAAATTACAAGATTTAGATGCAAGTGGCTGTTCCACTGGTTGTCATAAGGTGAATGCATAAAATTTGTAAGTCGCTCTGGATAAGAGCGTCTGCTAAATGACTTAAATGTAAATGTTAAATGTAGTTCTTCTTTTGGTGTTCTCTGCAGTGTGCATTGCATAAAATATGTGTGGAAAAAATAAAGATAAAAATCAATACAATCAGTATTAAAAGGCATGATCAGAGAGAGAGCGAGTTAGAAAAGTCATAGCCTAAAAGGCCGTACCCCAAGAGTCCCTGGGGTGGAGAGAGAAAGGTCAGGAACAAACAGTGTCGTCAACTCATTTTCAAGGAAAGTTGCTGTTGGTTGCTCCATTTGTAGCTAGAAGTCGCTAGAAAACTTCACAACATAACAGTGACTTCATAACGTAACAGTGACTTCATAATGTAATAGTGACTTCATAACGTAACAGTGACTTCATAACGTAACAGTGACTTCATAACGTAACAGTGACTTCATAATGTAACAGTGACTTCATAACGTAACAGTGACTTCATAACGTAACAGTGACTTCATAACGTAACAGTGACTTCATAACGTAACAGTGACTTCATAACGTAACAGTGACTTCATAACGTAACAGTGACTTCATAACGTAACAGTGACTTCATAACGTAACAGTGACTTCATAACGTAACAGTGACTTCACAACATAACAGTGACTTCATAACGTAACAGTGACTTCATAACATAACAGTGACTTCATAACGTAACAGTGACTTCATAACGTAACAGTGACTTCATAACATAACAGTGACTTCATAACGTAACAGTGACTTCATAACGTAACAGTGACTTCATAATGTAACAGTGACTTCATAACATAACAGTGACTTCATAATGTAACAGTGACTTCATAACATAACAGTGACTTCATAACGTAACAGTGACTTCATAACGTTAATTTGTGCATGTGCATAAAAATGTTCCTCAGTCTCTCATGCAATGACAAATTATCCAAAGTGAAAATAAATAGAATATTTAACCAACAAAAATTAACCAATTAAACAGCACAGAAAAAAACAGATTAATCAAATACATATATTTATGCCTTGTAGAGCTGTGGTGTCATTTACCTTTATTTAACTAGGCAAGTCAGTTAAGAAATTCTTATTTTCAATGACAGCCTAGGAACTGTGGGTTAACTGCCTGTTCAGGGGCAGAATTACAGATTTGTACCTTGTCAGCTCAGGGACTTGAACTTGCAACTTTCCAGTTGCTAGTCCACCTCTCTAACCACTAGGCTACCCTGCCACCCTATATCATATCATATCATATCAGACCTGCAGAATATAAAGACCACGGAACCTCTGCTTCACAGAGATGTGAAACAATGGGGGCAGGAGAGCAACACAGAGAAGGCTGAATTACTGATGGGGGTTTGTCTCACATCTCCGAATTCCTGAGAAGACAATAAACCCTCTTGCATACAGTTGATAACAGTCACTTCTGGAGCTGAGCCACCCTACACTGTGAGCTTATGGGTTGCTCACCCTTCAGAGCTACCTCTGTTGTACCTGGATCTCTCAGAGAGACTGGGTTTATATTCATCCCTAATGTACATGTGCTTGCTGCTGTAGCACTGCAGTAACTCTGAGGGAATAGTCCTGCTGGTAAAAAAAAACTATTTCCCGGCAGGGAAGAGAGAGAGGGGAGAGAGAGAAAGAGAGATAAAGAAAGAGACATACGGACAGTGAGTGAGGAAGGGAAATGAGACAGAGGGGGAGAGCAGAAATAGTGAGAAAGAAAGACTGAGAAAGGGAAAGAAAAAGAGAGACAGAAAGAAAGAAAGAAAGAAAGAGTGAGAGAGTGAGAAAGCAATATTACAACCAACTTACACACAGAGACAGAGAAAAGTAACGAGAGAGAGAGCGGTGGAGAGAAAAGAGAGAGAGAGAAAGCGAGAATCTCCAATCTCCACCCATGAGTGAATTCTCAACTGGGCTGGTGTTCAGAATTTTAATGACTCCGGAGTCAGATATGGGGATTTTCCACAGAACCCCCTTGAGAAAAAGCGAGAGAGAAACAGATTAAAACAGTGAGATGGAACGAGAGGTAGATAGAAAGAAAGAAACAAAGAGAGGGATAGAGAGAAAGTGAGAGACAACCCAATTGAGATGGTTTGGGATGAGTTGGACCGCAGATTGGAGGAAAAGCAGCCAACAAGTGTTCAGCATATGTGGGAACTCCATCAAGACTGTTGGAAAAGCATTCCAGGTGAAGCTGGTTGAGAGAATGCCAAAAGTGTGCAAAAGGTGACTACTTTGAAGAATCTAAAATCTAAAATATATTTGGATTAGTTTAACACTGTTTTGGTTACTACATGATTCCATATGTATTATTTTATAGTTTTGATGTCTTCACTATTATTCAACAATGTAGATAATAGTAAAAACATAGAAAAACCCTGGAATGAGAGGTGCGTCCAAACTATTGACTGGTACTGTATGTGTACAGTGCATTCGGAAAGCATTCAGACCCCTTGACTTTTCCCACATTTTGTTATGTTACACACATCCTACACACAATAACCCATAATGACAAAGCAAAAACAGTTTTATTTAGAAATGTTTGCTAATTTATAAAAATAAAGACCCTTCACTCAGCACTTTGTTAAAGCACCTTTGATTACAGCCTGAAGTCTTCTTGGGTATGATGCTACAAGCTTGGCACACCTGCATTTGGGGAGTTTCTACCATTCTTCTCTGTAGATCCTTTCAAGCTCTGTTAGGTTGGATGGGGAGCGTCGCTGCACAGCTATTTTCAGGTCTCTCCAGAGATGTTCGATCGGCTTCAAGTCTTAGCTCTGGCTGGACCACTCAAAGACATTCAGAGACTTGTCCTGAAGCCATTCCTGCATTGTATTGGCTGTATGCTTAGGGACATTGTCCTGTTGGAAAGTGAATCTTTGCCCCAGTCTGAGGTCTTGAGGGCTCTGGAGCAGGTTTTCATCAAGGATCTTATTTTGGTGCCAGGTTTCCTCCCTTCTCCCCAATTTGCTCAGTTTGGCAGGGCGGGTAGCTCTAGGAAGAGTCTTGGGGGTTCCAACCTTCTTCCCTTTAAGAATGATGAATGCCACTGTGTTCTTGGGGACCTTCAATGCTGCATAACATTTTTGGTACCCTTCCCCAGATCTGTGCCTTGACAAAATCTTGTCTCGCCATTCTACTGACAATTCCTTTGACCTCATGACTTGGTTTTTGACCTGACATGCACTGTCAACCGTGGGACATTATATAGACCTTATAATATGTGTGCCTTTCCAACTAATTTCTATTTTTGATAAATTTGCAAAAACATGTAAAAACCCGTTTTCGCTTTGCCATTACGGAGTATTGTGTGTAGATTGATGAGGACAATACTTTCCGAATTCACTGTATATAAAAAAATATGTGGACACCACTTCAAATTAGTGGATTCGGCTATTTCAGCCACACCTGTTGCTGATAGGTGCATAATATCAAGCACTCAGCCATGCAATCTCCATAGACAAACGTTGGCAGTAGAATGGCCTTACTGAAGAGCTCAGTGACTTTCAACGTGGCACCATCATAGGATGCCACCTTTCCAACAAGTCAGTCTGTTAAATTTCTGCCCTACTAGAGTTGCCCTGGTCAACTGTAAGTTCTGTTATTGTGAAGTAGAAACGTTCAGGAGCGAAGTGGTAGGCCACACAACCTCACAGGATGGAACCACCGAGTGCTGAAGCGTGTAGTGCGTGAAAATCCTCTACACTCAGATGCAGCACTGACTACCGAGTTCCAAACTGCCTCTAGAAGCAACTTCATCACAATAACTGTTTTTCGGGAGCTTCATGAAATGGGTTTCCATGACTGAGCAGCCACACACAAGCCTAAGAACACCATGTGCAATGCCAAGCGTTAGAGTGGTGTAAAGCTTTCCACTAATGAACACCAGAGCAGTGGAAACGGGTTCTCTGGAGTGATGAATCACGCTTCACCATCCGGCAGTCCGACGGGCCAATCTGGGTTAGGCGAATGCCAGGAGAACACTACCTGCCTGAATGCATAGTGCAAACTGTAAAGTTTGGTGGATGAGGAATCATGGTCTGGGGCCAGACCCCTTACTTCCAGTGAAGGGAAATCTTAATGCTACAGCACACAATGACATTCTAGACCAGGGGTGGGCAATTCCAGTCCAATTCCAGGGCCTGATTGGTGTCACAGTTTTGCCCCAGCTAACACACCTGAATCCAATAATCACCTAATGATGATCTTCAGTTTAGAATGCAATTTGATTAATCAGCTGTGTTTGCAAAGGATGGCGAAAAAGTGTGACACCAATCAGGCCCCAGAGGACTGGAAATGCCCACCCCTCTTCTAGATGATTCTGTGCTTTCTGTGGCAACAGTTTGGATAAGTTTCAGCATGAGAATGCCCCTGGGCACAAAGCAAGCTGGTTTGTCAAGATCAGTATTGAAGAACTTGACTGGCCTGCACAGAGCCCTGACCTCAACCCCATTTAACACCTTTGGGATGAATTAGAATGCCGACTGCGAGCCAGGCCTAATATATATATATAGTTGAAGTCGGAATTTTACATACACTTAGCTTGGAGTCATTAAAACTTGTTTTTCAACCACTCCACAAACTTCTTGTTAACAAACTATAGTTTTGGCAAGTCGGTTAGGACATCTACTTTGTGCATAACACAAGTCATTTCTCCACCAATTTTTTACAGACAGATTGTTTCACTTATAATACACTGTATCACAATTCCAGTGGGTCAGAAGATTACATACACTATGTTGACTGTGTGGCAGGGTAGCCTAGTGGTTAGAGTGTTGCACTAGTAACCGGAAGATTGCAAGTTCAAACCCCCGACCTGACAAGGTACAAATCTGTCGTTCTGCCCCTGAACAGGCAGTTAACCCACTGTTCCATTGTAAATAAGAATTTGTTGTTAACTGACTTGCCTGGTTAAATAAAGGCTAAATAAAAAAAAAAAATAATTTAAAAAACACTTTGGAAATTTCCAGAAAATTATGTCATGGCTTGAGAAGATTCTGTTAGGTTAATTGACATTATTTGAGTCAATTGGAGGTGTACCTGTGGATCTATTTCAAGGCCTACCTTCAAACTCAGTGCCTCTTTGCTTGACATCATGGGAAAATCAAAAGAAATCAGCCAAGACCTCAGAAAAAAATTGTAGTCCTCCACAAGTCTGGTTCATCCTTGGGAGCAATTTCCAAATGCCTGAAGCTACCGCGTTCATCTGTACAAACAATAGTACGCAAGTATAAAC
The DNA here is from genome assembly GCF_023373465.1 of Oncorhynchus keta. Classification (NCBI taxonomy): domain Eukaryota; kingdom Metazoa; phylum Chordata; class Actinopteri; order Salmoniformes; family Salmonidae; genus Oncorhynchus; species Oncorhynchus keta. The sequence goes on along the minus strand of NC_068445.1, from coordinate 36,249,199 downwards.
ACCATGGGACCATGCAGCCGTCATACTGCTCAGGAAGACGTGTTCTGTCTCCTAGAGATGAACTTACTTTGGTGCAACGAGTAAAACTGTATATCGACATAACCTGAAAGACCACTCAGCAAGGAAGAAGCCACTGCTCCAAAACCGAGACTACAGTTTGCAAAATGCACATGGGGACAAAGATTGTACTTTTTGGAGCAATGTCCACTGTTTTTGAACTGTTTGGCCATAATGACCATTGTTATGTTTGGAGGAAAAAGGGGGAGGATTGTAAGCTGAAGAACACCATCCCAACTGTGAACCACAGGGGTGTCAGCATCATGTTGTGGGGGTTCTTTGCTGCAGGATAGACTGGTGCACTTCACAAAATAGATGGCATCATGCGGCAGGAAAATTATGTGGATATATTGAAGCAACATCTCAAGACATCAGTCAGGAAGTTAAAGCTTGGTCGCAAATGGGATCTTCCAAATGGACAATGACCCCAAGCATACTTCCAAAGTTGTGGCAAAATGGCTTAAGGACAACAAAGTCAAGGTATTGGAGTGGCCATCCCAAAGCCCTGACCTCAATCCTATAAAAAAAGATTGTATGAGCAAGGAGGCATACAAACCTGACTCAGTTACACCAGCTCTGTCAGGAGGAATGGGCCAAAATTCACCCAACTTGTTGTGGGAAACTTGTGGAAGGCTACCCGAAACCTTTGACCCAAGTTAAACAAGGCAATGCTACCAAATACTAATTCAGTGTATGTAAACTTCTGACCCACTGGGAATGTGATGAAAGAAATAAAAGCTTAAATAAATCATTCTCTCTACTATTATTCTGACATTTCACATTCTTAAAATAAAGTGGTGATCCTAACTGGCCGAAAACAGGGAATTTTTACTCGGATTAAGTGTCAGAAATTTTGAAAAACTGCCTTTAAATGTATTTGGCTCAGGTGTATGTAAACTTCCGACTTCAACTGTATATATATTCAGTACCAGTCAAAAGTTTGGACACACCTACTCAGTCAAGGGTTTTTCTTAATTTGGGCTATTTTTTCCAATAGTGAAGACATCAAAACTTTGAAATAGCACATATGGAATCATGTAGTAACCAAACAAGTGTTAAATAATTCAAAATACATTTTACATTCTTCAATGTAGCCACCCTTTGCCTTAACCACTTTGCATACTCTTGGCATGTAGAAAATAGTAAAAATAAAGAAAAACCCTTGAATGAGTAAGCGTGTCCAAATTTTTGACTGGTACTGTGATGATGCAACATAGTGGCTATAAAATGGACATAGGCTGAAGCATGGGGTTGGTCCATCTCCATTTACCCCGCTGGACTCAACACCTGATTGTTATGATTGTTAATGATTATATATATATATATATATATATATATATATATATATATATATATATATATATATATATATATATATATATATATATATATAATTAATATTAAGAACCAGTCAGAACTATCAAAAAATGTGATGTTCCTTTTATCCATCCTTTACATGCTTTTTAATAACTGCAACATTAAGACAGTTCAAATATGTAAAATATAGAGGAATGAGTTGGAATAGGTTCAATTCATATGACATCATACTGTGTTTGAAAGCAAGGCACAGATCATACTTTTTATATATATATAATAATTAACAATAATAACAATCAGGATGTTGTGTCCAGCGGGGTACATGGAGATGGACCAACCCCATGCTTCAGCCTATGTCCATTTTATAGCCACTATGTTGCATCATTTGGGCTACAGGTGATAATGCTTATTGCTTATAGCATATCAAAAAAATATATATCATCCATAGGCTATTGGCATGGGCCAATATGTTTACAGTTTTTCCCAACTGTTTACACACTAAAATTGGAACTTGAAACGCAATCACCGAAAACTAAAACTCATGTACAAAATCCTTAAACCAAGTCTGCAAAATTGCAAGCACAATTCCTGCTTTACACTCAGTTTTCAATTCTATATCACACTTTTTGCAAACACTACACACAGTTCTCTACATTAGGCACAACATGCAAATGTAAAATATTTTTAGTCCCTTTGGAAAGCAACGCCAATCACAATGTCAAGCTCTATACACCAATTGGCAGCATCCACTCCTCACAGGTTCACTTAGAAGTCAGAGCTTTAGCACTATAAAAGGCCACAGATGAGTTCTCCGGTCTTGGAGGAAAAGGGAAGTGAATGGTGAAGAAAGAGCTGGCGGTGAAGGAGTGAGAGTAAGAGGAGGGAGGACGAGGAAGGACAGTTGTCTCAGATGAGATCAGGGCCACATTGGTTGACCATGTGCTCAACCATGGATTGAGTATAAGGGAGGCTGGCCAGAGAGTTCAGCCCAACCTGAGCCGCTACACGTTGCATCTATCATCCTACATTCAGAAATGAGAACCGGAAAGTTACCTACCATCTACACTATGCTCTTTATGTATGTATACTGTAGTATACTGCAGTCCGACATATCAGTAGGCCTATGGTACTCAGTGGTTGTTGGTCAATATTACAGTAATGTCATTTCATATTGAAAGAAAATAGCTTATTTTAGCTTACTGTAACCAAACATATCATATTTGTGGATCTTCTGTAGAACTGAGAGACGGCCAGGCCATGGTGGAAGACACTGTTCACACCAGAACAGGAGACCGGCTATTGTGAACATGGTGGTGGCAAACAATACCATTAGACTAGGAGAAATCCAGAACCACATAATTGCAGACACCACAATATTCAATAACAGTCACCAGGTGGGCTTGTCTGCATTGGACCTTTACAGCACAACCGAATCCGGATGAAACGGGTCTACAGGGAGCCATTTGAGAGAAGCTCAGAGAGGGTTAAAGAACAGCGCATTGAATATGTGAAAATAAGTAGTATACTGTGAATTTACTATCATATCAACACGGTATAGACACATTACAGTACTGTAATCCAGTATATTGTGCCTCACCATATTGACTGCTCCTGGTCTATGTCACATATTGTCTTGTCTGTTTCAGAGAGTCTTGGAGCTGGATGCCGCTGCAATTCAGCACGTTTATATTTACATTGAGGCTGGCTTCAACCTAGCCAAAAGAAGGGGATGGGGACGGAACATTATTAGCCACCGTGCCATTGTGAATGTCCCTGGACAGCATGGAGGGAATATCACCATGTGTTCAGCTGAGGCGTCCTCCATAAACCATGCCAACCTTGATTCCTACAACATCGCCCTTCTCATCACATTCCTTGACACACTACATGGCATCCTCATTCCAGCAGAGCAGAGGGGTGGACCAGAGCAGCCCAGGTATGTTGTCATTTGGGACAACGTGAGTTTCCACCGGGCTGCACAGGTCCGCAACTGGTTCATCTCTATATTCCCCATTCTTAAACTCAATTGAGAAGTTTTTTTCAGCATGGTGATGGAAGGTGTATGACCGCCATCCCCTCGCACGCCTCTTCTCCAGGAAATGGAGGATGCATGTGATAAAGTTGATGTGGGGGCTTTCCACGGCTTGATCCGTCACTCCAGAACATTCTTTGTTTAGCCAGGGAGAACATTGCTTGTGATGAAGATGAGGTGTTGTGGCCAGACCAAAATAGGAGGCAGGATGCAGCCCAATGTCCTTTTTTCTCACATTTTGCATGTGTTTTTGTCTTTTTGTGTTTAGAGTTTTGGAAGAATGAGCCACTTTCATTTAGAATTTTTGTACAGAAACCCCTTTATCTAACTGAATGTTTCTCCTGGTTTTCTCCTGTTGGGTATGGAAAGCAAAACACAAGTGTTAAAAAATACAGCATTTCGGAAATATATGAACATGTCTTTGTTACTGTATCACATTTGTGTTATTTAATGTATATGTATATTTGTGTAGGTATACATTACTGTAACAATCTTTTACAACCGGTTACAGTTTTTTCCAATTGCTAACACACTAAAATGACATGCACAGCACAATTATTTAAACTGACACACAGAGAGCAAAACCTCTTCTCAAGTCTCAACGTCTAAATACATTTTCTGCTTTACACACATTTTGCAATTCTAAATGGCACTTTCTAAATGCACTGCACACAGTTCTCTGCATAAGACACAACAATCTGACATAAAGTCACATGTTTGCCATTTCAAAACACTGCCATTCAAAATGACACTACATGAGCTAATTGGTCAATACATGTGCCACCCTGGCCAAACACCTCAATGGTTAATTGTTACCACTTCAATCAGGAAGTAAGCACTATGAAAAGACCACAGTTAAGCACCTTTTGTGTTTTACAACAACAATGGAAGCCGTTGCAGAGAGAGGGAGGGTGAGAATGAGAGGGGGAGGAAGTGTGAGAGGTAGGGGTAGGGGTAGAGCTGGTAGAGGTAGAGTTGGTAGAGGTAGAGTTGGTAGAGGAGTTCATGGCCAAAGAAGACAAATGAAATCAGAGCAACCTTAGTTGATCATGTCATCAACCATGGGCTGACAATGCGAGAGGCTGGACAGAGAGTGCAGCCCGACTTGAGCCGTTTTACTGTCGCCTGTGTCATCCGGACATTTAGACTGGAGTACAGGTATGTAACCAACATTTCTTTCACACTATGTAGTACACCCCATGTCATAGTGTATCAGTTGGGTGACACCTGTTTACTTCATGAATGACTGCTGTCATACATAACTGCACAAATTTCCTGTAGAATTTACTCTACTGTGGGGGAAATATCTTTAGGCGACATTGTCCAAGCCTTATATTTTAGTTTTTTTGTTTTTCTAAAGGACTGAGAGATGCAACCATGGTGGAGGAAGGGACCAAATGTTCACCGGGGTACAGGAAGGGGCCAACCATGGTGGAGGAAGGGGCCAAATGTTCACCGGGGTAAAGGAAGGGGCCAACCATGGTGGAGGAAGGGGCCAAATGTTCACCGGGGTACAGGAAGCTGCCATTGTAAACTTGGTTTTGGAAAATAATGAAATCAGACTATACGAGAAATTCAAAGCCACGTCATCCAAGACAACACCATATTCAACAACATTCAACGAGTCAGTCTGTCCACATTGGCTCACATTCTCACGCAAAACCAAATCAGAATGAAACAACTTTATAAGGTGCCATTTGAGAGAAACTCTCAAAGAAACAAAGAGGTCAGACGAGCATATGTGGATGTAAGTACAATATTGATGTCATGTACTTCTAGAAGTAGTGGGTGGAGGAGTCAGGTGCAGAGAGCAGGGTAGTTGATATGTGGAATGTTTATTCCCAAAACAACAGTGTCGGTCAACTCCACACACACACGGGCGCAATAAGACCCAGTCCAAAACAACAGTGTTGGTCAACGCCACACACACGGGCGCAATAAGACCCAGTCCAAAACAACAGTGTTGGTCAACGCCACACACACACGGGCGCAATAAGACCCAGTCCAAAACAACAGTGTCGGTCAACGCCACACACACAGTCGCAATAAGACCCAGTCCAAAACAACAGTGTCGGTCAACGCCACACACACACGGGCGCAATAAGACCCAGTCCAAAACAACAGTGTCGGTCAACGCCACACACACGGGCGCAATAAGACCCAGCCCAAAACAACAGTGTCGGTCAACGCCACACACACGGGCGCAATAAGACCCAGTCCAAAACAACAGTGTCGGTCAACGCCACACACACGTGCGCAATAAGACCCAGTCCAAAACAACAGTGTCGGTCAACGCCACACACACACGGGCGCAATAAGATCCAGTCCAAAACAACAGTGTCGGTCAACGCCACAAACACACGGGCGCAATAAGATCCAGTCCAAAACAACAGTGTCGGTCAACGCCACACACATGGGCGCAATAAGACCCAGTCCAAAACAACAGTGTCGGTCAACGCCACACACACGGGCGCAATAAGACCCAGTCCAAAACAACAGTGTCGGTCAACGCCACACACACGGGCGCAATAAGACCCAGTCCAAAACAACAGTGTCGGTCAACGCCACACACACGGGCGCAATAAGACCCAGTCCAAAACAACAGTGTCGGTCAACGCCACACACACGGGCGCAATAAGACCCAGTCCAAAACAACAGGACGAAACGGTTCTAGAACAAAATACTTCCACAGAAATCAAACGCATCAAATAACAGAAAACACCGGGTTTAAATAGCCCACAACCAAAACCTAAGCAAGAAACAGGTGCAACTAATCAGACAAAACTAAATGAAACAGAAAAGGGGATTGGTGGCAGCTAGTAGGCCGGCGACGACGACCACCGAGGGCAGGCCCGAACAGGAAGAGGCACCGTGACAGGAAGAGGCGGAATTCGTGACAATTGACTGCAGTACACAACATGCAACATAGTTTCCCAGTGTACTGGATAACACCATATTGACTGCTTTTGTTCTTTGTTTTCAGGGAGTGCTGGAAATGGATGCTCATGCAATCCCACAGGAGTTCATCTTTATAGATGAGGCTGGGTTCAACCTAGCAAAGGCCAGAAGAAGGGGGAGAAACATCATTGGCCACAGGGCCATTATTTATGTTCCTGGCCAACGTGGTGGGAACATCACAATGTGCACTGCCAACTCCAATACGCATGGTGTCCTCCACCGTCATGCCATCCTTGGACCATACAACACAGCCCATATTCTCACATTTCTGGACAGACTCCACAACATTCTCATACCACCAGAGCGTATGAATGATGCAGACCATCAAAGAACCCGGTATGTTGTAGTATGGGACAACGTGAGCTTTCATCGTGCAGCCCCAGTCCAAAACTGGTTTGCTGACCACCCACCATTTCTCGTACAATACATCCCACCAAATCAAATCAAATCAAATGTATTTATATAGCCCTTCGTACATCAGCTGATATCTCAAAGTGCTGTACAGAAACCCAGCCTAAAACCCCAAACAGCAAGCAATGCAGGTGTAGAAGCACGGTGGCTAGGAAAAACTCCCTAGAAAGGCCAAAACCTAGGAAGAAACCTAGAGAGGAACCAGGCTATGTGGGGTGGCCAGTCCTCTTCTGGCTGTGCCGGGTGGAGATTATAACAGAACATGGCCAAGATGTTCAAATGTTCATAAATGACCAGCATGGTCCAATAATAATAAGGCAGAACAGTTGAAACTGGAGCAGCAGCACAGTCAGGTGGACTGGGGACAGCAAGGAGTCATCATGTCAGGTCGTCCTGCGGCACGGTCCTAGGGCTCAGGTTCCCCGAGAGAGAGAAAGAAAGAGAGAATTAGAGAGAGCATATGTGGGGTGGCCAGTCCTCTTCTGGCTGTGCCGGGTGGAGATTATAACAGAACATGGCCAAGATGTTCAAATGTTCATAAATGACCAGCATGGTCGAATAATAGTAAGGCAGAACAGTTGAAACTGGAGCAGCAGCATGGCCAGGTGGACTGGGGACAGCAAGGAGTCATCCTGTCAGGTAGTCCTGGGGCATGGTCCTAGGGCTCAGGTCAGTTGAAACTGGAGCAGCAGCATGGCCAGGTGGACTGGGGATAGCAAGGAGTCATCCTGTCAGGTAGTCCTGGGGCATGGTCCTAGGGCTCAGGTCCTCCGAGAGAGAGAAAGAAAGAGAGAATGAGAGAATTAGAGAACGCACATTTAGATTCACACAGGACACCGAATAGGACAGGAGAAGTACTCCAGATATAACAAACTGACCCTAGCCCCCCGACACATAAACTACTGCAGCATAAATACTGGAGGCTGAGACAGGAGGGGTCAGGAGACACAACTCACCATTTCTGAACCCCATAGAAGAGTTATTTTTGGCACGGCGGTGGAAGGTATACGACCGGCAGCCCTTTGTGCTCATGTCTCTTATGCAGGCTTCAGAAGAGGCATGTGATGAGATTGATGTGGGTGCAATTCAGGGATGGATAAGGCACTCAAGGCGCTTCTTCCCTCGATGTCTGGCAAGGGAAGATATTGCCTGTGATGTGGACGAGGCGTTGTGGCCAGAACCAGCTGTGCGGCAAGATGTTGCCTGATTATTTTTCTTGCCTCTTTTTTTCTATATTGTTTCTGCGCAGTTATTCTGCAATTTTCTTTTTCAGTTTACTGTTTTTTTGTAAGCATATTTTTGTTCATTCCAATGTAAATATATCTGCTGTGCATATGTTGCACTGACTTGTTTGGTAAAAAATAAATGTTTCAACAGCATGTGTGTGTATCTGCAAATATTTCTGTGCATCTGAAGAATTTTCTACAATTTGAACTATTTTAGTATTATGGCAAAGCATACTAAAGATGAGAGTGCTTTTCATTATGCCCAACAGTGTGTAGTTGGTTAGACAAAAATCTGGTAATATGAATGAAGTGTGTGCCATTTTGTGCAAACGTTTGATTTTGATAATGCTATATGTAGTTTTAGTTGCAGTGCTTCATTTTGCAGGATATACAGTGGGGAGAACAAATATTTGATTCACTGACAATTTTGCAGGTTTTCCTAATTACAAAGCATATAGAGGTCTGTACTTATCATAGGTACACTTCAACTGTGAGAGATGGAATATAAAACAAAAATCCAGAAAATCACATTGTATGATTTTAAGTAATTAATTAGCATTTTATTGCATGACATAAGTATTTGATCACCTACCAACCAGTAAGAATTCCAGCTCTCACAGACCTGATAGTTTTTCTTTAAGAAGCCCTCCTGTTCTCCACTCATTACCTGTATTAACTGCACCTGTTTAAAGTTGTTACCTGTATAATAGACACATGTCCAATCAAACAGACTCCAACCTCTCCACAATGGCCAAGACCAGAGAGCTGTGTAAGGACATCAGGAATACAATTGTAGACCTGCACAAGGCTGGAAGGACAATAGGCAAGCAGCTTGGTGAGAAGGCACCAACTGTTGGCGCAATTATTAGAAAATGGAAGAACAAGATGACGGTCAATCACCCTCGGTCTGCAAGATCTCACCTCGTGGGGCATCAAAGGTCATGGGGAAGGTGAGGGATCAGCCCAGAACTACACGGCAGGACCTGGTCAATGACCTGAAGAGAGCTGGGACCACAGTCTCAAAGAAAACCAATAGTAACACACTACGCCGTCATGGATTAAAATCCTGCAGCGCACGCAAGGTCGCCCTGCTCAAGCCAGCGCATGTCCAGGCCCATCTGAAGTTTGCCAATGACCATCTGGATAATCCAGAGGAGGAATGGGAGAAGGTCATGTGGTCTGATGAGACAAAAATAGAGCTTTTTGGTCTAAACTCCACTCGCCGTGTTTGGAGGAAGAAGTAGGATGAGTACAACCCCAAGAACACCATCCCAACCATGAAGCATGGAAGTGGAAACATCATTCTTTGGGGATGCTTTTCTGCAAAGGGGACAGGACGACTGCACCGTATTGAGGGGAGGATGGATGGGGCCATGTTTCGCAAGATCTTGGCCAACAACATCCTTCCCTCAGTAAGAGCATTGAAGATGGGTCGTGGCTGGGTCTTTCAGCATGACAACGACCCAAAACACAGCCAGGGCAACTAAGGAGTGGCTCCGTAAGAAGCATCTCAAGTTCCTGGAGTGGCCTAGCCAGTCTCCAGACCTGAACCCAATAGAACATCTTTGGAGGGAGATGAAAGTCCATATTGCCCAGCGACAGCCCCGAAACCTGAAGGATCTGGAGAAGGTCTGTATGGAGGAGTAGGCCAAAATCCCTGCTGCAGTGTGTGCAAACCTGGTCAAGAACTACAGGAAACGTATGATCTCTGTAATTGCAAACAAAATTTCTGTACCAAATATTAAGTTCTGCTTTACTGATGTATCAAATACTTATGTCATGCAATAAAATGAAAATTAATTACTTAAAAATCATACAATGTGATCTTATGGATTTTTGTTTTAGATTCCGTCTCTCACAGTTGTGTACCTATGATAAAAATTACAGACCTCTAAATGCTTTGTAAGTAGGAAAACCTGCAAAATCGTCAGTGTATCAAATACTTGTTCTCCCCATTGTATGAGGTATTTTGCAGTTTGGGTGTGTAGTTTTGTGAATTGTGTTAAGTATTTTGATAAAACCAGCCTAGTTTGCAAAATTGTGTTTTAGCAACTGGGAAAAACTGTAACAATGAAAATGCAAAAGGCATAAGTCTACTGATGGGATATTCATAGTGGTGTTTTGTGTTGAGCACATCAGTGTGTAGTTGGTTGGTAGACAGATCTAGTCATATGACGCGTGCTCTATTTGTAATTTTATTTCACATTTATTTAACCAGGTAGGCCAGTTGAGAACAAGTTCTCATTTACAACTGCGACCTGGCCAAGATAAAGCAAAGCAGTGCGACACAAACAAAATAATTACACATGGGATAAACAAACGTACAGTCAATAACACAGAAGAAAATCTATATACAGTGTGTGCAAATATAGTGAAATTAGGGAGGTAAAGCAATAAATAGGTCATAGTGGAGAAATAATTACAATTTAGGATGACCTGGAGCCAGTGGGTTTGGCAACGAATATGAAGCGAGGGCCAGCCAACGAGAGCATACAGGTCGCAGTGGTGGGTAGTATATGGGGCTTTGGTGACAAAACAGATGGCACTGTGATAGACTACATCCAATTTGCCCAGTAGAGTGTTGGAGGCTATTTTGTAAATGACATCACCGAAGTCAAGGATCAATATGATAGTCAGTTTTACGAGGGTATGTTTGTCAGCATGAGTGAAGGATGCTTTGTTGTGAAATAGGAAGCCGATTCTAGATTAAATTTTGGATTGGAGATGCTTAATTTGAGTCTGGAAGGAGAGTTTACAGTCTAACCAGACACCTAGGTATTTGTAGTTGTCCACATATTTTAAGTCAGAGAGTAGTGATGCTAGACGTGCGGGCAGCAATAAGTTGAAGAGCATGCATTTAGTTGCATTTAAGAGCAGTTTGAGGCCACGGATGTATGGCATTGAAGCTTGTCTGGAGGTTGTTAACACAGTGTCCAAAGATGGGCCAGAAGTATATACAATGGTGTTGTCTGCGTAGAGGTGGATCAAAGAATCACCAGCAGCAAGAGCGACATCATTGATGTTTAGAGAGAGAAGAGTCAGCCCGAGAATTGAACCCTGTGGTACCTCCAAAGAGACTGCCAGAGATCCAGACAAGAGGCCCTCCGATTTGACACACTGAACTCTCTCTGATAAGTAGTTGGTGAACCAGTCGAGGCAATCATTTGAGAAACCAAAGCTGTTGAGTCTGACGATAAGAATGCGGTGATTGACAGAGTCGAAAGCCTTGGCCAGGTCGATGAACACGGCTGCACAGTATTGTCTTTTATCGATGGCGGTTATTATAACATTTAGGACTTTGAGTGTGGCTGAGGTGTACCCATAACCAGCTCGGAAACCAGATTGCATAGCGGATAAGGTACGGTGGTGGAATTTGAAATGGTCAGTGATCTGTTTGTCAACTTTGCTTTCGTAGACTTTAGAAAGGCAGGGTAGGATAAATTTAGGTCTGTAACAGTTTGGGTCTAGAGTGTCCCCCCATTTGAAGAGGGGGATGATCGTGGCAGCTTTCCAATCTTTAGGGATCTCAGATGATCAGAAAGAGAGGTTGAACACGCTAGTAATAGGGGTTGCAACAATTGAGGCGGATAATTTTGGAGAGTGTCGAGATTTTCTGTCCCAGCTGATTTTGTAGGGGTCCAGATTTTGCAGCTCTTTCAGAACATCTGCTCTGGATTTGGGCGAAGGAGAAATGGGGAGGCTTGAGCGAGTTGCTGTGGGGGGTGCAGAGCTGTTGACCGGGGTAGGAGTAGCCAGGTGGAAAGCATGGCCAGCCGTATAAAAGTGCTATTTGAAATTCTCAATTATCGTAGATTTATCAGTATCAGTGGTGACAGTGTTTCCTAGCCTCAGTGCAGTGGACAACTAGGAGAATGTGTTTTTATTCTCCATGGACTTTACAGTGTCCTATAACTTTTTTGAGTTTGTGCTACAGGATGCAAATTTCTGTTTGAAAATGCTAGCCTTTTCTTTCCTAACTGCCTGTATATATTGGTTCCTAACTTCTATGAAAAGTTGCATATCGCGGGGGCTATTCGATGCTAATGCAGTACGCCAGAGGATGTTTTTATGCTGGTCAAGGGCAGTCAAGTCTGGAGTGAACCAAGGGCTATTTCTGTTCTTAGTTCAACATTTTTTGAATGCAGGATGATTATTTAAGATGGTGAGGAAAGCACTTTTAAAGAATAACCAGGCAACCTCTACTGACGGAATGAGGTCAATATCCTTCCAGGATACCCGGGCCAGTTCGATGAGAAAGGCCTGCTCGCTGAAGTGTTTTCGAGAGCGTTTGACAGTGATGAGGGTCGTTTGACCGTGGACCCATTATGGATGCAGGTAATGTGTTCACCCTCAATGTGTGTGTAGCATGATTCTTGGACAGAGATAAAACAGTGTTTGCTTTTGCTAGACATTTGTAGAGTTTGCATTTTGCGGTTTTGTGTTTAGAGTTTTAGGAATGGCCCAAAGATGGCCCAAAGATTCAGCAAATGTGTGGAAACAATTGTGGAAAACTATAAAATAATTTTTTACCAATTGTCACGTTCTGACCTTTATTTCCTTTGTTTTGTATTTATTTAGTATGGTCAGGGCGTGAGTTGCTTGGGCAGTCTATGTTTGTTTTTCTATGTTTTGGGGTATTTCTATGTTTCGGCCTAGTATGGTTCTCAATGAGAGGCAGGTGTCATTAGTTGTCTCTGATTGAGAATCATACTTAGGTAGCCTGGGTTTCACTGTTTGTTTGTGTGTGATTGTCTATGTTGATGGCTTGTTTCAGCGCAGCTCACATTAGCTTCACGGTTGTTATTTTGGTTACTGTTTTTGTATAGTGTTTCAGTGTTCAGTTCTTTCTTTAATTAAACATTCAACATGAACACATATCACGCTGCATATTGGTCCTCCGATCCTTCTCGCCTCTCCAGATGAAGAGGACGACCGTGACAGAATCTGAGCGAAAGCTGAGCGGCGATATGAGGAGGCAGCACGGCAGTGCGACAGGTACGAGAGGCAGCCCCAAATTTTCTTTGGGGGGGGGGGGCAGACGAGGTGTGGTACTAAGCCAGGTAGCAGACCTGAGCTCACTCCTCGTGCTTATCCATAGCCCGGTTCAACCTGAGCCTGCACTCTGGAGGGTCCGGGCTAGAGTAGTTGTCCAGCCTGGGGAAGTGGTGCCAAGGTTGCGCACCAGAGCTCCAGTGCTCCCCCACAGCCCGGTCCTTCAGGTGCCTCCTTCCAACACCAAGCCTCCTGAAGGTCTCCCCAGCCTGGTGCTTCCTGTGGCAGCCCCACGCACAAGGCTGTCTCTCTGTCTCCTCCCTGCAGGTGGTCCTGTCCGGCGCTGCTGCCGGAGTCTCCCGCCTGTCCGGCGCTGCTGCCGGAGTCTGAGGCGCCAGAGCCCCTCAGCCCAGAGGCGCCAGAGCTCCTGCCCCTCTGTCCCGAGCTTCTGCCCCTCTGTCCCGAGCTGCCCCTCTGTCCAGTGGGGTCATTGAGAGGGGTGACCATGGTTAGAAAGCCACGGAGGTGGACAATAAAGCGGACTAAGACAATGGTGAAGTGGGGTCCGCGTCCCGCGCCAGAGCCGCCACCGCGGACAGACGCCCACCCAGACCCTCCCCTATAGGTCAAGGTTTTGCGGCCAGAGTCCGCACCTTTGGGGGGGTGTACTGTCACGTTCTGACCTTTATTTCCCTAGTTTTGTATTTATTTAGTATGGTCAGGGCGTGAGTTGGGTGGGCAGTCTGTTTGGTTTTCTATGTTTCGGCCTAGTATGGTTCTCAATCAGAGGCAGGTGTCATTAGTTGTCTCTGATTGAGAATCATACTTAGGTAGCCTGGGTTGCACTGTTTGTTTGTGGGTGATTGTCTATGTTGATGGCTTGTTTCAGCGCAGCTCACATTAGCTTCACGGTTGTTATTTTGTTTACTGTTTTTGTATAGTGTTTCAGTGTTCAGTTCTTTCTTTAATTAAACATTCAACATGAACACATATCACGCTGCATATTGGTCCTCCGATCCTTCTCGCCTCTCCAGATGAAGAGGAGGACGACCGTGACACCAATATGTTAATTCTGGAGAGAGATTATTTTTTCAGAGTGTTTTTAATTCATTTTGTCGTACAATTTCCCTTTAAAAAGTCATCAGAACTGATCTTCTCAGTCTTTCTACATTAAAATGATCCTAGTGAGGACCTAAGACTTCTACTCAAGGAGACTGGAATTGGTCATACTATTTAAGACTCGTACAAAATGATCCTCTTTTCCTAAAATGATGACGGTCGTGGCTTTCTTTCTGATATGAAAGGGGAAGTTAACTTCTTCCCAGACAGTCGATCCGAGATCGACTTACGTTTCAGTCATGTTTTTTATTGTTGCTTTAACTTCTGGAAATGTCCTACACCAACGTGACTCATGGAGAAAATATCACATCTGATTACTACAGCTATTTTAACAATCAAAATCGTATTTTCTTCTGACAGTACGTTTTCTGTAGATAGTCTATAATGTATAGAATATCAGTTAGTACAGGAATATATTTAATTACAGCGATGATTATGCAGTAGATGCCTATGCTCAATATACTCATTGCATAATTCAAATATTTGATGACAGAATGTGGCACATTGGTTGTACAGACACACTGGCTGCCACACACACACACACACACACACACAACATATACAAAATAGGATGGGTGCGTATATGTTTGTGTTTTTGTGTGTGTTTTTGTGTTTGTGTGTATGTGTGTGAGACAGGTCGACTATAGTCAAAACAAACAGAGGGAGTGAGTGGTGTTTCTCGCCTTCACAGATTATGGCATTTAAAGTAAAATACTGCTGACTAGGCTGAGGTGTTGAATCCACAGGCAGAATTTAAATAAGAACTGTGCCCCACCACACGCCTGTCTCCATAATCCCCTAATTTACCAGGCTGGGTTGACTAATGTAAATTTCCTTGATTCCTTGTGTAAATTGGGGGTCCAAGTACAAGTGGATGGATTGCCATCCGCCGCTGGAAGTCGAACTGTATGTCACTTCCTGTATCAATAAAGCTTAACCCCACACAATTAAAGCTGGAAGTAGAACTGTGTGTCACTTCCTGTATCAATAAAGCTTAACCCCACACAATTAAAGCTGGAAGTAGAACTGTGTGTCACTTCCTGTATCAATAAAGCTTAACCCCACACAATTAAAGCTGGAAGTCGAACTGTATGTCACTTCCTGTATCAATAAAGCTTAACCCCACAAAATTAAAGCTGGAAGTAGAACTGTATGTCACTTCCTGTATCAATAAAGCTTAACCCCACACAATTAAAGCTGGAAGTAGAACTGTATGTCACTTCCTGTATCAATAAAGCTTAACCCCACACAATTAAAGCTGGAAGTAGAACTGTATGTCACTTCCTGTATATATAAATCTTAACCCCACACAATTAAAGCTGGAAGTAGAACTGTATGTCACTTCCTGTATCAATAAAGGTTAACCCCACACAATTAAAACTGGTAGTAGAACTGTATGTCACTTCACGTATCAATAAAGCTTAACCCCACACAATTAAAGCTGGTAGTAGAACTGTATGTCACTTCCTGTATCAATAAAGCTTAACCCCACACAATTAAAGCTGGTAGTAGAACTGTATGTCACTTCCTGTATCAATAAAGCTTAACCCCACACAATTAAAGCTGGTAGTAGAACTGTATGTCACTTCCTGTATCAATAAAGCTTAACCCCACACAATTAAAGCTGGTAGTAGAACTGTATGTCACTTCCTGTATCAATAAAGATTATCCCCACACAATTAAAGCTGGTAGTAGAACTGTATGTCACTTCCTGTATCAATAAAGATTAACCCCACACAATTAAAGCTGGTAGTAGAACTGTATGTCACTTCCTGTATCAATAAAGATTAACCCCACACAATTAAAGCTGGTAGTAGAACTGTATGTCACTTCCTGTATCAATAAAGCTTAACCCCACACAATTAAAGCATTGAAAAACAAATAATTAGTTACCAGGTAAAGAAACCAGCAAACAGTTATTTCCTGTAACACAGATCAGCAATGTGTATAACTGCCATATAAATTAAATAATTACTCAGGAAATAATCCTACACGTTGTGTCCTCTCTCGTTACCTAAAAACACATTGGAGGAAGTTCTAGGGGATGGACTTTGGTTCGAGAAGAAAGTGACGAGAGAGGACACAGGGAGAGGATGCAAGGAATCGAGGAAAGACAAATTGAGAAAGAAACCCAATAATCATCTGTGAAAGATGTTATTTGGTGGTCTTGGAGCCATTTCGTTATCCTTCCCTCGGGTTTTCATGGCTCCAGTTTAATCCTATTAAAACATATTATATTAACTACTCCTGATACAATCACAGTGAATACATTCTTCTAGATTTTGATCGAAGTCATTATAATACCTGCTGCTGTAATGAGGATTGATATGAATAAACCGATGTGCATTTATGTGGCATATATTCATGGTTAATGAGAGTCTCTCGTGTTTTGTGAGTTTCATTTCATTAATTTTCAAATTACCCTCAGAGAAGTAATTGACTCTGTTTGAATTAAATAGTGGCTTTCATGTCATCCTTTTGTGCCCTCATTTATTTTAATGTTCTCTTATCAAATGGCTGACAAGTAAAGGTGTGTGTGTGTGTGTGTGTGTGTGTGTGTGTGTGTGTGTGTGTGTGTGTGTGTGTGTGTGTGTGTGTGTGTGTGTGTGTGTGTGTGTGTGTGTGTGTGTGTGTGTGTGTGTGTGTGTGTTTGTTCTTGCGTGTGTGTACGAGTGAAACAAATTAAAATGAGATCTATCATCTTGGTCAGTTTGTCATGCCCTTATCACAACAATGAAAAATGTCAAATGTAGACATTGACAGTACAGCATCAATCTGTGGAATGGTGACAGAACAGAACCAGTCGTGTAAAGACCGCTGCTCTGTCAGCTTCCTAGCAGTTATAAATACGTGATAATGAATCATTTTCTAGTTGACAGCGTTTATTTTTAAGCTATGGCTGACGCATTGTTGTAGGACAAACACATTCACAAGTAGACTTTAGCATAATGACAGGTTAGGTCGTTTCCGTGAAGGAAAGGGCAATTAGTGACTGACTGGGATGAATGAGATGTGTCTGGTATGGGGTTTAGAGATCAGAGACGGGACACACACACACACACGCACACACACACACACAGGCACGCACGCTTCTCTTTCATCCACTTCTACACTTCTTCAACACTTTCACTCTCTCCATCATCACCCCATCAGATGCCCCCGACATGGCTATCTATCTCGCTAGCCAACCCGCTTTCCCCGCCTCCATGTCTGCTCGCCAGGATGTGACAGACGGTACATTTCCACACCTGGCCCAGGGCTGGAACACCTGGACCTACAGGCTGTTGACCATGCCCACCTACCGCTGTACCACAAGGCTAGGCTGGTATTAGCTGGACTGGGCTGGGTAAGATTTGGGCATGGGCCAGTCAGAGGTGGTGAGCATCTGCTCGGCAGAAACTCCAGCGGCTTTCACTCTCCTCTGACTCATCCCTTTTCCGTGCTGTTAGTGAGCTCACAGACCAGAAACAGACCAGAGCAGAAGCAGACTCCCAGTCAGGAGTCCCTAATGATCAGGAAGAAACCAGGGAGTCAGATGATGGATGAGTTGGTCAGGGCATAGCTAGTCTCTCTGGTTCTGGGTACAGAGCTTCGGCATGGCCAACCCACACTATTACGAGAAAGCAGAGACCGTATAGAATAGCAAGCTAACTTGTGCAAAAACTTTACATGACATACTGTATGCTACCGTAGATTCTACTTGTTAACCTGTTTTCGAACTCTAGTTGTCTAAAGATTTTTTTTTAATGAACGTCCTTCATAAGTTGTTGCTTTGATTGGACGAGCATCATACGGAACGCTTCTGGTATGTGTGTCATGTCATTGGCCTAAACTGCCACTCCAACAGCAACCACATGCAGTTCTAGAGTACTTTTATGAATCTATACTTGTGGCAGCAGTGGCACACACTCCGACTTCATTATTCTGCAGTATTTGTCAGTGAGTGTCCAAGGGAAGCAGTGATTGTTGATTCTGGGGTGGTTCCACGACAACAGTTGTCCAATCATAATGTGTGTGTGTGTTTGTTTGTGTGTTGTCTCACTCATTGTGATACAGCAGGTGTGTAAATGACAGGTGAACTACTGTGCTGTACAGCAAGTTAAATAGGTTCAAGTAAGTGGAGACATTTTGTTACACACACTGAATGAGCCATTTTGGGATAAATAGGAGAGGACGTAATTATACAGAGATAAGAAATTAAAAACAACACATAAAAGCTGCATATTCTGCTAGTGATTATCTAGGCAAATAGTTGAGGAAGGAGGACTTTAAAACTTGGGCTCTAAAAGACACGCAACTGAGCTCTGAGCTCTGTGTGAAGCCAGTGGTGTTTCTCTCTCTCTCTCTCTCTCTCTCTCTCTCTCTCTCTCTCTCTCTCTCTCTCTCTCTCTCTCTCTCTCTCTCTCTCTCTCTCTCTCTCTCTCTCTCTCTCTCTCTCTCTCTCTCTCTCTCTCTCTCTCTCTCTCTCTCTCTCTCTCTCTCTCTCTCTCTCTCTCTCTCTCTCTCTCTCTCTCTCTCTCTCTCTCTGTCTCTCTCTCTCTCTCTCTCTCTCTCTCTCTCTCTCTCTCTCTCTCTCTCTCTCTCTCTCTCACACGTGTGCACACACACACACAAAAATCTATCAGGAAGTGACTTGCTTTCCTTTTCCAAACACAACCAATCAAAATGCTACACTTATTCACCAGGTCACACACACACTCCTCACATGTGCAAACACTAATAGCTCAACTGATCACTAACCAATCACTGCTTTACTGTAGTATAGGCCTATAAATAGGTCAAAGGTCAGATTACCTGTTTTGAACAATGGATGCCAACAATGGACAGAGAGCAAGAGGAGTAGGAGGGAGAGGAAGAGGACGAGGGCAAAGAAGAGAAGGAAGGAGAGCCATCGCTGATGAGATTAGGGCAAAACTTGTTGATCATGTGATCAACCACGGTTTGACATAGAGAGAGGCTGGACTGAGAGTCCAGCCCAACTTGAGTTGATTTACAGTGGCGTCCATAATTCGAACCTTCAGAAATGAGAACAGGTATGCAATTATCTAATGACTATTTTAGCATTACAGTAATGTACTGTAAAATACGTATGACTGCATAGTATTGCATAAACATTTGTAACTCTAAGCCATCCATTTACTGCACTGCAATTGAATGAATGAGGTTGGTTATCATGCTGTACTACATTTTATTGTACATTGTTTACAGTTCCTATGCTGAACACATATTGTGTTTGAATTCTGTCCAGAGTGGAAAGGCAAAGACATCATGGAGGACGAGGACACTTGTTTACAGATGTACAAGAGACTGCAATTATAAATATGGTTTTGGCCAACAATGCAATTAGGATTCGAGAGATAAGAGAGCATATCTTGAATAATGATAGCATATTTAACAACATCAATGCTGTAAGCCTGTCGACCACACAACACATCCTCCAACGGCACCGAGTGACGATGAAACAACTTTACAAGGTGCCATTTGAGAGAAACTCTAACAGAGTCAAGAATATGCGACATGACTTCGTAGAGGTATGTATGCAACACTACTTCCAGTACTTATATATATATATATGCCATTTAGCAGACGCTTTTATCCAAAGCGACTTACAGTCATGTGTGCATACATTCTACGTATGGGTGGTCCCGGGAATCGAACCCACTACCCTGGTGTTACAAGCGCCATGCTCTACTAAAACAGATCTGGGACCAGGCTACTAAAACAGATCTGTGACCAGGCTACTAAAACAGATCTGCGACCAGGCTACTAAACAGATCAGGGACCAGGCTACTAAACAGATCTGCGACCAGGCTACTAAAACAGATCTGGGACCAGGCTACTTGTCTTCCCTAAGACCAATACAAAAAAGGACACTAAGAATAGAAGTCCATGCCGTTCTTCTCGCTCTCATCTGAGGAGGGGTTCTGGTGCTGGTCCGAGTCAGACTCGAACATAGGGCTGTGGTGGAGGCCGGGCCGGCCGCCGCTCTGGGGAGAGGAGATGCAGGGAGGAGGGCCAGAGCTGTCAGGGTGCGGACGGGGGTAGCACACCTCATCCTGGGGGTGGGAGAGCCAGCTGGGGGAGGGTCCATCGCTCAGACCCCTGCCATGGTGCACTCTGGCTGGGCTGAGGGAGGTGAGAGATGGGCTGGAGTCCTGGAGGGTCTCTCTAATTCTTTGGTTCTCTCTGGTCGCTGCCACCCACACCACCTCCAACTCACCTTCCACCTCTCTTTTCTGCTGCAGCACTCCGTCCAGGTCGTGCTGTTTGTCTCGTAGAAGCCTCTGGAGGTGCTTTATTTCTGTCTGGTAGGAGGCTGCCCTCCCTGCAAAGTCCTCCTCCTGCTCCACCAGCCTCTGGCCCATAACTTCATACTTCAGACCATATTTACTCATCTGTATATCCCTTTGTCTGTTACAGAGAGTATTGGAGCTGGATGCCCATATAATTCGGCCATGAATTTATTTATGTGGATGAGGTTGGCTTCAACCTCACCAAAACCAGGCGCCACGGAAGAAATGTAATAGGACAGAGGGCAATTACCAATGTCCCTGGACAGCGTGGGGGTAATATAACTATGTGTGCTGCCATCACTCAAAACGGGGTCCTCTATCACAATGCCACACTGGGTCCGTAAAACACCGGCCATATGCTCACTTTTCTGCATGCAATTTACAAATCAAATCAAATCAAATGTATTTGTCACACATGGTTAGCAGATGTTAAAGATATGAATGAGTGATGGTATAGAACGGCATAGGCAAGATGCAGTAGATGGTATCGAGTACAGTATATACATATGAGATGAGTAGTGTAGGGTATGTAAACAAAGTGGCATAGTTTAAAGTGGCTAGTGATACACATATGACATAAAGATGCAGTAGATGATGGAGTACAGTATATACATATACATATGAGATGGATAATGTAGAGTATGTAAACATTATATTAAGTAGCATTGTTTAAAGTGGCTAGTGATATATTTGACATCAATTTCCATTAATTGCCATTATTAAAGTGGCTGGAGTTGAGTCAGTGTGTTGGCAGCAGCCACTCAAAGTTAGTGGTGGCTGTTTAACAGTCTGATGGCCTTGAGATAGAAGCTGTTTTTCAGTCTCTCGGT
Source organism: Oncorhynchus keta (assembly GCF_023373465.1). NCBI lineage: Eukaryota > Metazoa > Chordata > Actinopteri > Salmoniformes > Salmonidae > Oncorhynchus > Oncorhynchus keta. Next base: position 36,227,964 of record NC_068445.1, on the reverse strand, counting down.
CCCAGCTTTGATGCACCTGTACTGATCTCGCCTTCTGGATGATAGCGGGGTGAACAGGCAGTGGCTCGGGTGGTTGTTGTCCTTGATGATCTTTATGGCCTTCCTGTGACATCGGGTGGTGTAGGTGTCCTAGAGGGCAGGTAGTTTGCCCTCGGTGATGCGTTGTGCAGACCTCACTACCCTCTGGAGAGCCTTACGGTTGTGGGTGGAGCAGTTGCCGTACCAGGCGGTGATACAGCCCGACAGGATGCTCTCGATTGTGCATCTGTAGAAGTTTGTGAGTGTTTTTGGTGACAAGCCTAATTTCTTCAGCCTCCTGAGGTTGAAGAGGTGCTGCTGCGCCTTCTTCACAGTGCTGTCTGTGTGGGTGGACCAATTCAGTTTGTCTGTGATGTGTATGCCGAGGAACTTAAAACTTACTACCCTCTCCACTACTGTCCCATCGATGTGGATAGGGGGGTGCTCCCTCTGCTGTTTCCTGAAGTCCACAATCAACTCCTTAGTTTTGTTGACGTTGAGTGTGAGGTTATTTTCTCGGACACCACACTCCGAGGGCCCTCACCTCCTCCCTGTAGGCCGTCTCGTCATTGTTGGTAATCAAGCCTACCACTGTAGTGTCGTCCGCAAACTTGATGATTGAGTTGGAGGCGTGCATGGCCACGCAGTCGTGGGTGAACAGGGAGTACAGGAGAGGGCTCAGAATGCACCCTTGTGGGGCCCCAGTGTTGAGGATCAGCGGGGTATAGATGTTGTTACCTACCCTCACCACCTGGGGGTGGCCTGTCAGGAAGTCCAGTACCCAGTTGCACAGGGCGGGTGTGTGTGCAGTTTTGGGAATTGTGTGTAGAGTTTTGAAAAAAGGACACCGTTTTGAAAAACCGTGTGTAAGCAGTTGGAAAAAACTATAATTGGAACTAACAGCAAACTAAATATCAAATGTCATACATTTTCCCAGTAAGGATTACGATGATAATCAATCAATATTGACTAACAGGTGTGCACTTACTTATAATGGAATTACATTTCTCATTGGACTTGTGATTGACAGACTCTGTGTGTGTGTGTGTGTGTGTGTGTGTGTGTGTGTGTGTGTGTGTGTGTGTGTGTGTGTGTGTGTGTGTGTGTGTGTGTGTGTGTGTGTGTGTGTGTGTGTGTGTGTGTGTGTGTGTGTGCGTCCATGCATGCACACTACCGGTAAGTAGAATTTAAGCTTTGACCTATGCTCTATCCTAAATCAATTATGAATTCTAACTACAACTGTCAGAGAAAGTGTCAAACATACCCGTTAATATAATCACACTGCCTGCCTAGCCAAGGGGCTCCTCATTAACAGCATCGACAATGACTTTAATAGAGAGAGAGAGAGAGAGAGATTAAGCGAGAGAGAGAAATTAAGCAAGAGAGGGAGAGAGAGAGAGAGAGCAAGTGAGAGAGAGAGATAGATTAAGTGAGAGAGAGAGAATATTTCTCATATGAAGACGGGTTGCCAGTTCCTGATGTAAAACTCAAGGAGGTAGCTTATGATTTTACCCAATTGGTCCAGCAGGAGGTTGTGGGGCCTTCCTAATCTCCTCTCAGAACCGAAGAGGCGAACGGGGAAGCCGTTTCCACAGTGAGAAGCAGGCAGGGGACGCCTTCTGAGCCTAATGAAGATCACTTTCTGTTTCCCATGAGACAGCAGCTTGATATCCCCCCGACAGGCAGTATAATACATTAGCCTCTGAATGTCCCTCTGTTTCCCATTGCAAAGGACAGCAAAGCCAGACGAAGCCTGGGTGCAGCAGGAGAGGAGGAGAGGGGAATGTGGTTTGGTTGCTTTCAGAGGCTTTGACTTCATTCACCCTATAGCTCAGCTTTGTGTTTGTCTCTCAACATGCTCCTGTCTGTCTGTGACACAAATACCTTTCAAGTTCCTGTCAAGTCTGGAACCTTAGAATGATATGTTTGACTAACTGAAAAAGTAATAAAGAGTCATGTAAACAAATCTTCTAAGAAATGTAAATGAAGACTTTTCACTAAATACACCACCTTATTATGCTGATATTAGTAGAGATCATGAGTTTGTGCCTCATTGGTTCTAATCAAAGCACGAGTATCGTTGTTATGGTGATGGCAAGGAGTGCAATGCAACCCCTTTCCTGTCAGCTACTCAGCTATTCAGATCACACTCAGGGTAGCCCCGGGGAGCACATTGTATGTAATGGTTGAGTAGCTTCCCATCTCCTCTCACTGTGAAACACAGCTCTGACTCATACAGGATTCAGGAGGGTGGAAACAATCTCTAACCCACACACTCTCTTACCATTGTGGGGATCCTGTGGATGAGAGAGGATAAACACAGTAGAAATACAGTATTTTCACTTGGAGCTGAGATATATTTAATTACATATTTTGGAGGACATTTTTGTCTAGTGTGTAGGTCTATTTGTGATTTTTGTTACCATTGTATACTGTGGTATAATAACATCAAAAATAGTCGTTTGTTGAGTCAGTACAGATTCTTTGTATTGGTGTACAATGTCTCGTGTAGCTCCATTGGTAGAGCATGGTGTTGGCAACCCTTGGTTGTGGGTTTAATTCCCTTGGGAGATCAGTATGAAAATGCATGCACTCACTACATGAAGTGTTAATATTAAGCTAAGGCTATCATTTAAAATAGGCTTATTTCACATTGAAAATCTATCTCTGTTTTAAATAAATCTGTCTGGCTTGAAGGTATAAGGATGGAGGGAAAGATTACACTTTTTATTTTTTTAAATGTTCATTCTAATCTCACCATGACTCTCAGCCTGTCTTTGAGGGATTTGATAACTGCTTAGGTCCTTCTAACCTTGGCAGGGTCCATACCGTGCCCAGACCACTACGCTATCAACCTGTTTAGGGAAGTAGGCTACCGAGAATGAAGACTCACAGACAGACTGGAAATGTGTCTTTGTTTTACTGAGACTGTCCTCAAAGTACACCAAGTAATACGTTGGCATTCTTAAGTATATTTAGTAGCATATGGTACCAGTTTACACTCTGCTCCATACTAGCACCTGAGGTTTACGCTCTCACTATTTAATTTGTTTCTTAAACTGTGGTTGTGAATGATTTTTCAGGGGCTTAGATACTGTGGTGTCAAATGAGCAACAGTTATGTAAGACATTACTCTGCAGCATTACGGCGTGCCGTGTAAAGGCACGGGGACGAAGTCCAAACAAACACGTAAAAAAACACAGGGTTGAAACCCAAACAAAAAAGCGAGGAGTACCTTGAATAAATAACACAAGCGCACAACGATTAACACGTGGGACGAGACCCGTAATCATCTGTGTAATCCACAAGTGCATGAAAGACCAAAACACACAGCACAGGTGCTCACATGCACCATTGGAAATTGTAACATACCATGTTGAACAAAGGGCACATATATATACAAATACAATCAGTGGGAATACGGGCCAGGTGTGCGCAATGAAAGTTCCAGAGGGATCCATGACAGCAATGGAACCAATTAAACAGTTCCAAGTCCCAAAAGCCGCCCATCTGGCAACCCAGGTAGGGGTGAGTCACCCCAGCTAGGGGTCAATCAAATGCTCAAGGTATTTCTAATAAATCAAATACTACATGAACTCTAATGGACACCAGATGTTTCCTCTAAGAATAGGTTTTAGAGGACAAACAGATTGCTGGATGATGGACACCCAGAGAGGAAAAGGAACAACAAGAGACAGACAACTGGACGTTCATCAGGATGCATATTATTGAGGCCAGTGCCTGAAAAAAGAGCAGGGGTGCAGGACTGAGAGGGAGCCAAACAAACAAACGATCAATGAATGGTGCTCACATCTGTCTATCTGGCCCACCTGCTGGCATCGCCTCCAGCCCACCCGCAGTCAGTGTTTCCACTCACAACAAGGACACCTGCATGGGTACCAGGTAAACCTGATTGGAGCCCACTGTTCCCCTGAATACGCCTCAGACAGCCTTCCTCTGCTGGGACGAATGCAGAGGGCATTCACTTTTCTCTTACTTTTCTAATTTTGTGTGTGTGTGTGTGTGTGTGTGTGTGCGTGTGTGCGTGTGTGTGTGCGTGTGTGCGTGTGTGCGTGTGTGCGTGTGTGCGTGTGTGCGTGTGTGTGTGTGTGTGTGCGTGTGCGTGTGTGTGTCTGTGTGTGTGTGTGTGTGTGTGTGTGTGTGTGTGTGTGTGTGTGTGTGTGTGTGTGTGTGTGTGTGTCTGCGTGTGCAAGAGAGGTTGTTTTACGCAAAATGCAAGCTTCAGGCTTGAATATGCTTGGATACTAAACAAGACTATTTGTAGCAATTAGTGTTTGCCCATGTTATTATTATATTATATGTGTAATTGAACCAGATTTATAGAAACATAGATGACCGGGTTTGTCACTTTAAAGATGAACTGAAACATTTGAGTAATTTTGGTGAAATTGATAACCAAACGTGATGAAGCATGTTCCTACCCTTAAAACTGCTGTAAAACTCATATATCCATTAAGTTAGAATTGCCTCTTCTGACCATCTTGATATTGACTCAGAAACAGACCAAGCCCCGCTCAGGTAATATCTTCCATCCTCTCTAAGCGTTATCGTCGTACTGTTGTCTGTACTGCCAGGGGTGTTGTCAGTTGTAATATTGTACCCATTCATTTGAACTCCACTCTTAAATCTGCTATTGTTAGCTCAAAAGAGTTCCAATGTGAATTCCATAAACTTGAAAACCCCCTCGGTTTCAAATCATGTAGAGGGCTTGGGCTGTTACACTATAGCAACCAAAGCCCATGTCAATTTATAACATTTCATCATTGGTTACTCTGACAGTTCCTCTTGACATTGGCTAATTCCAATGTTTTTCTCCTTCCTCTATTACTAATGGGGATAGACCAAATGGTGCAGTTCTATGCAATCTTATAGCCATAGCAACTATATCAATATAAACCTTCAGACAGGGCCCTGCATTCGCCTACTGAACATCGTTTGAGTTGGAGTTTCCATGTGACTTACTTTTTATTTTTTTATTACTTGGGTTGATGCAGCTGAACATTAGGAGCTTACTTCATTAACATGATTACATTAAGATCTGTGCTATGCTGATGAATCCTGTCTTTCTGGTGTTGACTGAAACATGGATCTCTTGGGACATTTTGGACTTGAGGGTTATCATGTGTTCAGAGCTGACAGACAGGGTAGAGGTGGTGGAATGGCCATTTTTATAAAATTGTATTTCTGAAATCGATTTCCCTTACCAAAAAAGTTGAGCTACAATCTTTAAGCTTTTGAATGGGGAAAAATGTATCCATAACTGTTATACGGGTCTACTGTCCTCCCTTTGTGCACTCGAAGAGTTAACTGGTTTGTTGTACTCTTTGACTAAATCCAAAGTGACCTAAATTACGATTGGGAATGCAGGCTAACCCATACGGTGCCTAAACCTACACTGCCCAACCCTAAAGATCCTTCAAAGTCAACTCTGATTGATCTTAGTTTTTTAATGAATACAACAGATAAATATGTTTCTGCTGGTGTCTTTGTCCAATATATTAGTGACCATTTCCCAGTTGTTTGTGTTAGAGATGTGAGAATACAAAACTCGAAACCTCGTGTCTTCACAAAGAGGAACTTTAAAAACTTCAGTGAACAGACTTTCATACACAATGTTTATTTTAGTGACCTTCATTGTATTTCAACTATCCCTGGACCTCATTTAGCTTAGAGGCTCTTTGCAGATGTCTTCAATACTATTGTGGATAATCAGGCTCCTTTCAAATGAAGGGTTAAAGGTAGATGGAATGCCTGGTACACTCTGGAATTATCTAAAGTAATTTCTAAAAGAGATGATGCTTGGGTCAAGTCAGGAACACAGGCTTAGGCCCGAACTGGCAAGCTTTTAAGCAACTAAGGAATCATTGTGTAAAAAAAAAAATCAGAAAGGATTGTAACGGGAACCCGGCTAAATTCTGGAAAACTGGAAAATCCCTGAAGGGTTTTACTTCCTTCGCTCTGCCACAACAAATTCATTCAGACACTGGCCTCATTACAGAAAAAAAGACCATCATTGATGCATTTAATCACCATTTTATTTCAGCAGTCTATCTCTTTGAAATAACTTCTAAGCCTATTCACATTGATATTGGGCTGGATGCTGATTGATGAATGATCAGAAAAACTATAGTCAAAGCTTTTCTTTTAGGCTATTTCCAGAAAACCAGGTCCTGGATGCTTTGCTAGCAATAGACAACAACCACACTATTTTAGTGTTCCCTTTATTTTTTTGAGCAGTATATATATATATATTGTATATAATGTATATATTTATGTTGTATTATACCAGGCACATTTGAAAAAGAGACCTAGGTCTCAATATGTCTTTCCGTTCAAAATAAAGTTAAATAAAAACTCTCTCACACTTGATCACTCTTTCTGGAGCTGAGTATTGTCCTGCACAGCATGTACTCAAGGTTTAAAAAGCCTTCTAAAGTCCCAAACGGACCTGCCCAGTGTCTGATTATATGTGGGCAAAACTCATTTTACAGAGCCTCTTGCTTTGAACAGCAAGGACTCGGATACTGTAGAAGATGCATATATTGGCCTTCAACTTATTCTTCTACCACTGGCAGAGGATCAGGGTTATTCAAATTGTTTAAAAAAACATTTGTGGACAAGTTCTCTGCCAAGGAAAAGCAAAATTCAAGGTAGGGGAAATGGAGGAGTGCACACACTTACACACAAATGCTCTCTCTCTCACACTCACATTCACTGTAGTGGCTTCCTTTCCTCTTTACCACAGCCACTGCCCAAGCCTGAAGCGGGGTTGTTTAGTCCACACTCAAGGTTTCCAAATGGCCAAACATTCAATGACATCCAGGGATATGGTGCAACAAAAATGTTTATTCTTCTTATATCTAACAAATAAATGATTCTCCAATCATCTTAAAGCATATAATACTTGATATGGAAAATACATATTATGACCTGTATGTATGTCTGTATGGTCAAAAAACTATACCCCTCACGCATCTAGCAAGGACTTCCTCCCCCGAAGGCCCAACTTCCTGCCTTTATCCTAACACATTTACCACAATACAATGAATAGGCAAGGCACTTGCTCTCTGTCACACTCTCTCTCTCTCTCTCTCTCTCTCTCTCTCTCTCTCTCTCTCTCTCTCTCTCTCTCTCTCTCTCTCTCTCTCTCTCTCTCTCTCTCTCTCTCTCTCTCTCTCTCTCTCTCTCTCTCTCACACGCAAGCACACTTGGCCAAATGCTTGCAATCTTAAACACAAATGTATGTACACACACACACACACACACACACACACACACACACACACACACACACACACACACACACACACACACACACACACACACACACACTCTCTCTCTCTCTCTCTCTATCTCTTAGTCACTCACACACACACACACACTCTCTCACACATACTGTACACTCTCTCTCTCACACACACACACTTCCTCTCTCTGTCACACACACACACACACACACACACACACACACACACACACACACACACACACACACACACACACACACACACACACACACACACACACACACACACACACACACACACACACACACACACACACACACACACACACACACACACACCTTCCCTGTGATTTAACACTGGTGGGTCAGCTATTCCTTGGAATTACTACACTTCTCTGGGAGAGAAACGATGTGATATTCTCATATGTGCTGTTGTAAACCTCTCAGAGAACCACATTGGGATTCTCATATCTGCTGTTCCAGACCCCTCAGAGAACCACATTTCCCCAGCAGGGTACGGTCATAGGAAAGATGAGCCTGGGAGGTGGGGGAGGAGAAGGGAGGCAGAGTAGAGGAGAGGGCAGGCTGGATGGGTCAGGGGGAACCAGGAGAGAGAGGCTTGGGGTGAGGCGCAGGAAGCGCGGGAGGCACGCATACAGACCGTTCCGGCAGAGCAGCATCACTAACTCTATGTTAAAGGACTCAGCCAGAACCATCCACAGACGTGACAGCCATTGAGTTTCAGAATCAGTCCAGGGAACTGCCTCTCAGAATCCACTCAGTGAACTGTCAGGACTCAGCCAGAACCATCCACAGACGTGACAGCCGTTGAGTTTCAGAATCAGTCCAGGGAACTGCCTCTCAGAATCCACTCAGTGAACTGTCAGGACTCAATTTGTCATTAAGCAGCTGGGAATAATTGATTTCAGGAATTGGAAAGTGTGATTTAAACTATTTCCATATACAATTGAAATACATGGGGAGGACTTGACTCACCAATGATTTGCAATTGACCCTTTGGAACCAATACTTTGAAAGGTTTTGGAAAGTCTACTTTAGGTTACATAATGGGTAAATTCAGTATTTTTGATTACAAAGACTTCAAACTTTAGTTGATAGTGGAGTCAAGACACAAGTTCAATTGTCTTTTCATTGAGGGCAAAGAGTCAATTGCAATCTCGTCCCAATAATTTTATTTGACTTTGGCTCAAATATTTAGCTGAAATTGGAGTTTGCTGAACTTTCCAGAAGGATCACATCCCCACTGGGAGCTCAACGGAGGCTCTCCTTTATCCGTTTTCCCCATCGGTAGCTCCTAACTATCGCATTTCTGGGTTACTGGGAGGAAGTAGTTTCACAGCCTGCAGACTCAGAGGTTCTTATGTGTCAAAATTGCTCCCCTCTAAAGGTGTGTGCAAACAAACTGCAGCTCACTGGTGGAAGAGGAAATATGACAGAGACATCTTGCCCTGATTTTAACAGCTTTGAAGTCTGAGAGAAACAAAGGAAGGAGTCTTGACTGTTTTTAAAATATTTTTACGATGCCCAAAAACTCTGCAGAGCTTCAGGGTAAATAAGCTTTACCAGGAAAACTCTTATCAGGCCTAAAGTCTTGATCTGTGTTTTAGTATTCCATATTTGCCTCCGGCTGTGGGTGTACATATATAATGGTCAGTCATTCTGTCTAACATTGCCAGCAGGCGCCTGGGGAGATTCATGGGGCAGATGTGGTAATGGATTTTTAAAAGCTTTTGCATGGCAAGTCCGTTCTGTATCATTGAGAGAGAAAGAGAAAGAGAGAGAGAGAGAGAGAGAGAGAGAGAGAGAGAGAGAGAGAGAGAGAGAGAGAGAGAGAGAGAGAGAGAGAGAGAGAGAGAGAGAGAGAGAGGGAGAGATCTCAATCTCAATACCCATGAACAGTAATGACCAGACAAATCCTTTAAAGTCTGATTGATGAACACTTAGACGAGTGGTGCTCTGCCAGGAGTGGCCCTGAAGTACCCCATCATGTGCCATTTTACCAGTAGGCCTATGGTCTCATGAGTCTTCTGAAGTACCCCCTGTCAATTGGCCATGTACACTGACTTAGACTTTATTTAAATGAGAATAGAAAGCGTAGCCACGTATGGCACGTCGTATAGGAGGTGATTGACTTTTAATGAGCGCTGTGACTGGGTGATGTATGCAATGTATTATCTTTGCATTAAAAACTGCTCACATACCTCAGGCTTGGTCCAGTTCGCTCAGGTTCATTTGCATTTGGGGACAGAGTTATAGCACTGAGGAGGCCCATTAGGCCACTGACAAATAATGAATTGGAGGGTATCAAATATTGCCACACACTTTCAGGCTTCAATGCCTATCTTTTCAAAAATATCTTTACATTACACCCACCCCCCCACTAATATACCATAACTTGAGGGAAATTGCAATAATTTCTAGAGAAATTAAATGAATTCAGTTCCGTGGGTTAAAACTAAATATAGCTCAAGATTATGGGATGACGAGGGTCTAATGATGCTTATTCCCTCATTGTTTGTTTTCATTTTTGTCATTCTTTCTGTCTGTTTACGGGTATGCGATGAGATCAGTGGAGGATCCTCAGAAGAAGAGGGTGAGGAGCATCCTCCTCAGGAAAGTTCATAAAAATGTTCATAGTGAAACATTAGAAAGTTATCCTTTTTAGATAAAAAATATATGTGACCGATCGGCTCAAATTGGTCTTATGTGCCAACATTTGAAATGGTGTTTTTTTTACATGGGATAAAAGCAGAGATTCAAAATGGTATGTCATATGCTGCATTTGAGGAACAATGGGAAAGTAATTCTGCTTTGAAAGTTGCTAAACTTGTAAACTCACTTTTGACAAAAGTGCCTTTGAATATTTTGATACCTACTGTAGAGCTCTCCTATGTCTACACACATGAAGCATTGTTCACACCCTCTTCAGCCTTAGCCCCACCCATCTCTTTAAGGATTCACGTGTGAGGTCATGTGCTAAACAGTGAGTAATGTAGTAAAGATTAAGACTAAAAGTGGTAAATGTAGTAGCCTACAATAAAGAAGAATTCCAGGTAAATAGAGTGTCCAGATAACAATATTTAAAAAATATTAGATGACTTACAGTGCCGAAAGTATTCGGCCCCCTTGAACATTGCGACCTAACAAATCAAAAACTGAAAAATTGGGCGTGCAAAATTATTCAACCCCCTTAAGTTAATACTTTGTAGCGCCACCTTTTGCTGCGATTACAGCTGTAAGTCGCTTGGGGTATGTCTCTATCAGTTTTGCACATCGAGAGACTGACATTTTTTCCCATTCCTCCTTGCAAAACAGCTCGAGCTCAGTGATGTTGGATGGAGAGCATTTGTGAACAGCAGTTTTCAGTTCTTTCCACAGATTCTCGATTGAATTCAGGTCTGGACTTTGACTTGGCCATTCTAACACCTGGATATGTTTATTTTTGAACCATTCCATTGTAGATTTATGCTTTATGTTTTGGATCATTGTCTTGTTGGAAGACAAACCTCTGTCCCAGTCTCAGGTCTTTTGCAGACTCCATCAGGATTTCTTCCAGAATGGTCCTGTATGCTGCCACCACCATGTTTGACAGTGGGGATGGTGTGTTCAGGGTGATGAGCTGTGTTGCTTTTACGCCAAACATAACGTTTTGCATTGTTGCCAAAAAGTTCAATTTTGGTTTCATCTGACCAGAGCACCTTCTTCCACATGTTTGTTGTGTCTCCCAGGTGGCTTGTGGCAAACTTTAAACGACACTTTTATGGATATCTTTAAGAAATGGCTTTCTTCTTGCCACTCTTCCATAAAGGCCAGATTTGTGCAATATACGACTGATTGTTGTCCTATGGACAGAGTCTCCCACCTCAGCTGTAGATCTCTGCAGTTCATCCAGAGTGATCATGGGCCTCTTGGCTGCATCTCTGATCAGTCTTCTCCTTGTATGAGCTGAAAGTTTAGAGGGACGGCCAGGTCTTGGTAGATTTGCAATGGTCTGATACTCCTTCCATTTCAATATTATCGCTTGCACAGTGCTCCTTGGGATGTTTAAAGCTTGGGAAATCTTTTTGTATTCAAATCCGGCTTTAAACTTCTTCACAACAGTATCTCGGACCTGCCTGGTGTGTTCCTTGTTCTTCATGATGCTCTCTGCGCTTTTAACGGACCTCTGAGACTATCACAGTGCAGGTGCATTTATACGGAGACTTGATTACACACAGGTGGATTGTATTTATCATCATTAGTCATTTAGGTCAACATTGGATCATTCAGAGATCCTCACTGAACTTCTGGAGAGAGTTTGCTGCACTGAAAGTAAAGGGGCTGAATAATTTTGCACGTCCAATTTTTCAGTTTTTGATTTGTTAAAAAAGTTTGAAATATCCAATAAATGTCGTTCCACTTCATGATTGTGTCCCACTTGTTGTTGATTATTCACAAAAGAATACAGTTTTATATCTTTATGTTTGAAGCCTGAAATGTGGCAAAAGGTTGCAAAGTTCAAGGGGGCCGAATACTTTCGCAAGGCACTGTATATACCCATAGACAGCCATTATAATGAGTGGTGAGCTCCCCAAAAAATTCCCGGATGGATTCTCCTTGAGTTTTCGTCTGCTATATCAGTTCTGTTAAACTCAGACATTACATTAACAGTTTTGGAAACTTTAGCGTTTTTTTCTATCCAATGCTATCAATTATATGCATATCCTAGATTCTGGGCCTGAGTAAGAGGCAGTTTACTTTGGGCACCTCAGTCATACAAACTTTCGAATACTTCCCCCTATCCTGAAGAAGTTTTAACTTGGCTTTCGAAGACTTTAGAAAGGCAGGGTAGGATAGATATAGGTCTGTAGCAGTTTGGGTCTAGAGTTTCACCCTCTTTGAAGAGGGAGAAGCCTACGGCAGCATTCCAATCTTTAGGGATTGCAGACGATAAGAAAGAGAGTTTGAATAGGCTAGTAATAGGGGTTGCAACAATTGCGGTGGAGAATTTTAGAAAGAGAGGGTCCAGATTATCTAGCCCAGCTGATTTGTAGGGGTCCAGATTTTGCAGCTCTATCAGAACATCTGCTATCTGGATTTGGGTGAAGGAGAAATGGGGAGGCTTGAGCAAGTTGCTGTGTGGGGTGCAGAGCTGCTGACCGGGTAGGGGTAGCCAGGTGGAAAGCATGCAGTCGTATTAAAATGCTTATTGATTTATTGGTGACAGTGTTTCATAACCTCAGTGCAGTGTGCAGCAGGGAGGAGGTGCTATTATTCTCCATGTACTTTACAGTGCCCCAAAACTTTTTGGAGTTTGTGCTACAGGATGCACATTTCTGTTTGAAAAAGGTAGCCTTTGCTTTCCTAACTGCCTATGTATATTGGTTCCTAATTTCCCTGAAAAGTTGCATATCAAGGGGGCTATTCGATGCTAATGCAGAACGCCACAGGATGTTTTTGTGCTGGTCAAGGGCAGTCAGGTCTGGAGTGAACCAAGGGCTATATCTGTTCTTAGTTCTACATTTTTGAATGGTGCATGCTTATTTAAGATGGTGAGGAAAACATTTTTAAAGAATAACCAGGCAACCTCTACTGACGGAATGATGTCAATATCCGTCCAGGATATCCAGGCCAGGTCGATTAGAAAGGCCTGCTCGCTGAAGTGTTTTAGGGAGTGTTTGACAGTGATGAGTGGTAGTCATTTGACCGCGGACCCATTACAGATGCAGGCAACGAGGCAGTGATCGCTGAGATCCTGGTTGAAGACAGTGTATTTAGAGGGCAGGTTGGTCAGGGTGATATCTATGAGGGTGCCTGTGTTTACGGATTTAGGGTTGTACCTGGTGGGTTCCATGATAATTTGTGTGAGATTGAGGGCATCTAGCTTTGATTGTAGGAAGGCCAGGTTGTTAAGCATGTTGCAGTTTAGGTCACCTAACAGGACAAACTCTGAAGATAAATGGGGGGCAATTCATTCACATATGGTGTCCAGGGCACAGCTGGGGGCTGAGGGGGGTATATAACAAGCGGCAACAGTGAGAGACTTATTTCTGTAAAGGTGGATTTTTTAAAGTAGAAGCTCGAACTGTTTGGGTACAGACCTGGATAGTATGACAGAACTCTGCCAGCTATCTCTGCAGTAGATTGCAACTCCACCCCCTTTGGCAGTTCTATCTTGGCGGAAAATGTTGTAGTTGGGTATGGAAAATTCTGATTTTTTTGTGGCTTTTCTAAGCCAGAATTCAGACATGGCTAGGACATCAGGGTTGGCAGTGTGTGCTAAAGCAGTGAATAAAACCAACTTAGTGAGGAGGCTTCTGATGTTAACATGCATGAAAACAAGGCTTTTGAGGTTACAGAAGTCAACAAATGATAACGCCTCGGGAATAGGAGTGGAACTAGAGGCTTCAGGGCCTGGGTTAACCTCTACATCACCAGAGGAACAGAGGAGGAGTAGGATAAGGGTATGGCTAAAGGCTATAAGATCTGGTCGTCTAGTGCGTTGGGGACAGAGAATTAAAGGAGCAGATTTCTGGGCGTGGTAGAATAGATTCAAGGCGTAATGTACAGACAAGGGTATGGTAGGATGTGAGTGCAGTGGCGGTAAACCTAGGCGATGAGAGAGGTTTCGTCTCTTGAGGGACAAGTTAAGCCAGGTGAGGTCTCTGCATGTGTGTGGGGTGGGACGAAAGAGCTATCTAAGGCATGTTGAGCTGGACTGAAGGCTCCACAGTGAAATAAAACAGAGTACTAGCAATACAAACCTAGCTAACAGTAAGCTTTAATTAACTTGCAATGAAAGCAGCTTTCTGACAAATTTAGAAACGTATAATATCTGAAACTGTTGCTGGACTCTTACTCGTATACATGGATGAATGCTTCATGATAGACTACAACCCCTTCCATTAAATAAGACATTTTGTGTCGTTTCTGTTTTGCTTGTACAGCTTGCTTGGCCCATTGTTGTGTCAAGTCACTCTGGTTCACACTGACCGTGTGCAATGCCACAAGAATCATCTTCAGCTTTAACCCCCACCCAAACTCAGACCATTTTACTCACCCAAGCAGAGCTGGTTAGGCTGTTTTCATGTTATCCAGAGTGCTGGTGACTGTAACTGTGCCCCTGGCAACAATTGCCAATGTTTACTGACACCGGCCGTATTCAACCGGTGTTAAGCGTTGGTCAATTCATCAGTTATTCTGCGCTCTGGCACACTCAGACGAGAGTGCTCTGAAACAGTTGTTGCAGTGACGTTCTATTGAAATTTATACTTGTATAGCTGAGTCTTTTGTTAAGTTCTGCTACGTGATACATAAAAAAAGCTGCGTTAGACAGGATTACCAACACAAACTGACCAGCTCAAATAGACAGAAGTGTGTTATATGGCAGACCAATCTAAACTCATATCTCGGCTTGTCCAGCCCACTCATTATCTCAGCCAATCATCATCCCTTTTTCTGTGACTTAACCAACTCGGCTCGTGATTTAACAATTGTACTTATATTTACAGATGGCATACAAGTTTGTTATTAAGGCACATGAAAGATCACATGTTCAAGAAGGCATTTCTGCCAAAGAACCCATTTTAAAAAGAAAAATATGTTTACATTCAAATGGCTCTCCTGTGAAGTAGTGACCGCGACATACACCTGAAACGGGTCACATGTTTAATATAATCATGTCACCAAATAATTGATTAAAACACATTGTTTTGCAATGAAGGTCTACAGTAGCCTCAAGAGCACTCTGTAGCACTCTGTAGGGTAGCATCATGGTGTAGCCGGAGGACAGCTAGCTTCCATCCTCTTCTGAGTACATTGACTTCAATAGAAAACCTAGGAGGCTCATGGTTCTCATCCTCTTCCATCGACTTACACAGTAATTATAACAACTTCTGTAGGACATCCTGCAACCTATCAGAGCTCTTGTAGCTTGGACTGACATGTTCACCCAATCAAAGTATCAGAGAAAGAATCAAGTACAGAAAGCATAAGCTACAGCTAGCACTGCAGTGTATAAAATGTGGCGAGTAGTTGACTCAAAGAGAGCGTAAGACAATTGTTGAACATTAATGTATTGGAAATTGAAGGAGAAGCAAGAGAAAGTGAGAGAGAGAGAAAGAGAGAGATACAGTTGAAGTCAGAAGTTTATATACACCTTAGCCAAATACATTTAAATGCAGTTTTTCACAATTCCTGACATTTAATCATAGTAAAAATGATTTGTCTTAGGTCAGTTAGGATCACCACTTTATTTTAAGAATGTGAAATGTCAGAATAGTAGTAGAGAGAATGATATATTACAGTTTTATTTCTTTCATCACATTCCCAATGGGTCAGACGTTTACATACTCTCAATTCGTATTTGTTAGCATTGCCTATAAAGTGTTTAACTTGGGTCAAACGTTCTGGGTAGCCTTCCACAAGCTTCCCACAATACGTTTGGTGAATTTTGGCCCATTCCTCCTGACAGAGCTGGTGTAACTGAGTCAGGTTTGTAGGCCTCCTTGCTCGCATACGCTTTTTCAGTTCTGACAACATTTTCTATAGGATTGAAGTCAGGGCTTTGTGATGGCCACTCCAATACCTTGACTTTGTTGTCCTTAAGCTATTTGCCACAGCTTTGGAAGTATGCTTGGGGTCATTGTCCATTTGGAAGACCCATTTGCGACCAAGCTTTAACTGATGTCTTGAGATGTTGTTTCAATATATCCACATCATTTTCTTCCCTCATGATGCCATCTATTTTGTGAAGTGCACCAGTCCCTCCTGCAGCAAAGCACACCCACAAAATGATGCTGTCACCCCTGTGGTTCACGGTTGGGATGGTGTTCTTCAGCTTACAATCCTCCCCCTTTTTCCTCCAAACATAACTATGGTCATTATGGCCAAACAGTTCTGTTTTTGTTTCATCAGACCAGTGGACATTGCTCCAAAAAGTACGTTCTTTGTCCCCATGTGCAGTTGCAAACCAGAGTCTGGCTCTTTTAGGGTGGTTTTGGAGCAGTGTCTACTTCCTTGCTGAGCGGCCTTTCAGGTTATGTTAATATAGGACTCGTTTTACTGTGGACATAGATACTTTTGTACCTGTTTCCTCAAACAAGGTCCTTTGCTGTTGTTCTGGGATTGATTTGCCCTTTTCGCACCAGAGTACATTCATCTCTAGGACACAGAATGCGTCCCCTTCCTGAGCGGTATGACTAAGGCGTGGTCCCATGGTGTTTATACTTGCGTTCTATTGTTTGTACAGATGAACGTGGTACCTTCAGGGGTTTGGAAATTGCTCCCAAGGATGAACTAGACTTGTGGAGGTCTACTTTTTTTTCTGATGTCTTGGTTGATTTCTTTTGATTTTCCTATGATGTCAAGCACAGAGGCACCGAGTTTGAAGGTAGGATTTGAAATACATCCACAGGTACACCTCCAATTGACTCAAATTATGTCAATTAGCCTATCAGAAGCTTCAAAAGCCATTGCATAATTTTCTGGACATTTCCAAGCTGTTTAAAGGCAAAGTCAACTTAGTGTATGTAATCTTCTGAACCGCTGGAATTGTGATAGTGAATTATCAGTCTGTAAACAATTGTTGGAAAAAGTACTTGTGTCATGCACAAAGTAGATGTCCTAACTGACTTGCCAAAACTAAAGTTTGTTAACAAGACATTTGTGACTTCCGATTTCAAATGTAGCTATATTTGTATTCTTTTCACTTACATTTCCACTTAGCTAGCAATTGCAGCTAGCTAGTTTAACCTACTCAAACACCTGGCTCAAACAGAGAGGGATACAATGTTAGCCCGCTGGCTATAGCTAACCCAATTAGAAGTCTTCAAAGTCAAGGTAAACTTTTAGTTTGATGAATTTATATCCACCTGGGCCCAGCGGTCTAAAAGCTAAACTGTACAGCATGAATGTTCCAGTAGCTATGTTGATTATGACGTTAGCTAATATGGTGACAATGATGTAGGCTGTGTGTAGTGGTTAGCGGTTATGATATGAAGGTTTGGCTTGGAAAGGTTTTTTCACCTAGTCACAGACAGCTGATTTGTTGTGCACTGAAGTCCACAAGCGAAGGGAAAAGGTGAGAGGAGGAGAGTGCATAAATGTGAAAAGGAATTATACAACGAACAAAGTGATCATGATTTTTGTATGTAGCTGCTATGAAAGTGAACTGTGTGTGTGTGTGTGTGTGTGTGTGTGTGTGTGTGTGTGTGTGTGTGTGTGTGTGTGTGTGTGTGTGTGTGTGTGTGTGTGTGTGTGTGTGTGTGTGTGTGTGTGTGTGTGTGTGTTTGTTTGTGTGTGTGTGTGTGTGAGATCAGGGTTGTATTCGTTCCGCGGATTTTGTTGTAAAACGTTTCTTAATTGGAAACAAACAGAAGGAAACTGGGAAAAACATACCTGAATTTGTCCAATAGAAAGTCTGATTTGCAACTGTTGGAGTAATGATTACACCCTAGATCAGCAAGATGCAGGCAAGAGTGTGCAAGGTGGTATTGAATGTGTCAGTGTCTGTCACCTTGATTACTCGAACTGTCTGCACCTACAGTAAGTTGTATATTTTCAATCATAGGCTAGGTTGTAGCAATCTCATGATGGGTATAGGGAAAATCTGAGTAACATGTAATAGCCTAAACCTATTGATGTTACATTGCGCTGGGTGAATGGAATATGAATGACAGGGATTCAATTTGCTGTAATAGAAATAAAGCTGTGCTCACAAAAACAAATTATCGTCCTCCCTCATTTTATGAGATGATCGTTTGCAGCGTTATTTCCCAAGCCAGCCTTTTACTCTTCTATTCTATACCAGAACCTTAGATTTATTGTTTCAATTTTTTTTAATATTTTTTTTATTTCACCTTTATTTAACCAGGTAGGCTAGTTGAGAACAAGTTCTCATTTGCAACTGCGACCTGGCCAAGATAAAGCATAGCAGTGTGAACAGACAACACACAATAGGGTAATAACATCCCTTATTTACTTACAGATGTAAGAAATTAATTTGACCAGTTTCTCACAGCAGGAAAATAATCCTGCGGCAACAGGAAATTTGAAATATTGCATGGATTATAATTAATGGACATTTTTGTAGGGGCTTATAAAATGTTTTTTTTGGGGGGGGAAAATAAAGTCTGAGTGGAAATTACAAACTTAAGGCCTTTTTAAACCTCGAATACACTACAAGTTTCCATCTCCTGTAACAATAGCGTTATCAAATTTAGATGCTAGTACATCTGTACCTTCATTCCTATGTGGAATCATTCCTATGTGGAATTTAAAGCATGAAACACACCAAAAATCGTACTGATACGTGGGTACTTATCATAGTGGGAGACCATTCCTTTCTTTAGCTAGAACAAATGCGGTACCTTCTGCATGCCGACCAGGTTGTGACAAATCTACCGTTTCTACTTGTAGAATAGCAATTGTTGTCAGTGGCCAACAACTTGACTTTCTCCAGATCAGAGAGTACAAACCCACACATGGGGGAGCCAACAGGAGTGACAACAAAATAAAAAAATATAGGGCATTCTCTCCATACATCCACAATTAAATATCATGAGACAGTCACACTTCATATGTAACGTGGCTATGGGATGGTAGCGAGCTAAGTGCACAGACACAATGCACCCAACACTAAATACTTCCTGCAAGCTAGCTAACCACTGTAGCTAGTATTGAAATTATAATTAAATCACAATGGATTAGTTTCCATGAAAGAGCTACTTGTGTTGGCTGCCGAGTAAGTGCAGTGGCCTTTGCTATCTAGCTAGCTATGTTGTGTTAGTTAGCGAATAGGTTAACTAGCTAGCTAGCTAAACATTTTGTTATGGGCTGGCACTGGCAGTATGGGATTATGGAGTGGGAATTAAATGGTTCCTTCGTCATCTTGCTAGTTAGTTAGCTAGCTCTGGCCATCTGGCTAGAAACAACAAGGACCTATCTACAAAATAGCAACATTAGCGCAGCTAACTAGCTAGCTAACATAGAAATCTAGACCATAAGAAACCAGATATTAGAAATCTACCTATGTTAAGATTTCAAAGCTATACACTACTAGAGAGAACAAGTTAATAATCTCACATCTCTGAAATTATTTGTAATGCTGTACTTCTTGTTCACATAATTCATGCGAATTTTGGGTTTTTGATTTAGTGCTCCGTTTGACTCCCATTCACTCATTGAAGGAGTGACCTTGTCCCAGAATCATCCAAAATGCACTGCACAGCCCATTGATGTCGCATGGGCAACATACATAATGGCTGTGAATACGATTCCAATGGCGTTTCCCATCTCCTCAAAAGTATTCTTGAAATAACATACATGAACATTTATTGCCAAACAATGCTTTGGCCACCTGGATTGGAGTATTTTAACACGGCTGAGTGGCTGACGACTTCAAGGTCTTTGCTGTGTGAACACAAAAGAGATTGACTGCCGGCACTGTTCAGAGGTGCTAAGTATTGTCGGCAGGCAAACGTTTGACAATCCTACCGGTGTGTCTGAGCTACAAGGCCTCCATGAGAGAAATTCCATCATATCAATCAATACTTTAGTTACCATTTATCTATCCTAATATTATCACAGCTGTGCATTAATTTGGTAGGTTTTCAGTCTCCACACTATCACTCCGTTACCAAATAGGTGGTCATTTATCATAGCCAAAACTATGAATAACCGTGTAGAATACTAGAGTAACACCACCTAAGCACTTTCTCCTTCAGAACATTTATACATCTGAAGCTTGGCACTGAGTAAAGAGTGTACTCTGCATTGGTTTAATTGGACCATCAGTTAATCCAATGACATCCGTTTAAGTTTATTATTATATTGTTTACATTGAAATACT
Source organism: Oncorhynchus keta (assembly GCF_023373465.1). Lineage (NCBI taxonomy): Eukaryota > Metazoa > Chordata > Actinopteri > Salmoniformes > Salmonidae > Oncorhynchus > Oncorhynchus keta. The sequence continues at coordinate 36,207,829 of NC_068445.1, read as the reverse complement.
GTCAGCTGATGACATGATCGCCACACTCCCCTCTCTCCACTGGGATTCTCTGACCCTATTACGGGGGCTGAGTCACTGGCTTACTAGTGCTCTTCCATGCTGTGCCTAGGAGGGGTGCGTCACTTGAGTGGGTTGAGTCACAGACATGATCTTCCTGTTTGGTTTTGTGCCCCCCCCAGGCTTGTGCGTTGGAAGAGATCTTTGTGGGCTAAACTCAACCTTGTCTCAGGTTAGTAGTTGGTGGTCTGTTGATGTCCCTCTAGTGGTGTGGGGCCTGTGCTTTGGTAAAGTGGATGGGGTTATATCCTGCATATTCAAATCAAATCACATTTTATTTGTGACATACACATGGTTAGCAGATGTTAATGTGAGTGTAGCGAAATGCTTGTGCTTCTAGTTCCGATAATGCACTAGTAACCAACGAGTAATCTAACCTAACAATTCCACAACTGCTACCTTATAGACACAAGTGCAAAGGAATAAAGAAAATGTACATAAAGATATATGAATGGGTGATGGTAGAGAACGGCATAGGCAAGATGCAGTAGATGGTATCGAGTACAGTATATACATATGAGATGAGTAATATAGGGTATGTGAACATAAAAGTGGCATAGTTTAAAGTGTCTAGTGATACATGTATTACATAAATATGGTTGGCCCTGTCTGGGGGTATCGTCGGACAGGGCCACAGTGTCCCCTGACCCACCCCTGATTCAGTCTCCAGGATCTATGCTGTAATGGTCTATGTGCCAAGGGGCTAGGGTCAATCTGTTATATCTGGTGTAATTCTCCTACCTTATCTGGTGTCCTGTGTGAATTTAAGGATACTCCCTCTAATTCTCTCTCTCTCTCTCTCTCCTCCCGGAGAACCTGAGCCCTAGGATCATGCCTCTGGACGACCTGGCGTGATGACTCTTGGCTGTTCCCAGTCCACCTGGTCGTGCTGCTGCTCCAGTTTCAACTGTTCTCCCTGCGGCTAGGGAACCCTGACCTGTTCACCAGACGTTCTACCCTGTCCCGAACCTGCTGTTTTCGACTCTCTCTCTACTGAACCTGATGTCTCAACTTCTGAATGCTCAGCTATGAAAAGCCAACTGATATTTACTCCTGAAGTACTGACCTGTTGCACCCGCTACAACCACTGTGAGTATTATTTGACCCTGCAGGTCATCTATGAACGTTTGAACATCTTGAAGAACCATCTGGCCTTAAATGGCCATGTACTTTTATAATCTCCACCCAGCACAGCCAGAAGAGGACTGGCCTTCCCTCACAGCCTGGTTCCTCTCTAGGTTTCTTCCTAGGATCCTGCCTTTCTAGGGAGTTTTTTCCTAGCCACCGTGCTTCTACATCTGCATTTCTTGCTGTTTGGGGTTTTAGACTGGGTTTCTGTGACATCTGCTGATGTAAAAAGGGCTTTATAAATACATTTGACTGACTGATTGACTGCAGAGAATATGAGGGTCTTTGAGAAAAACAACATTAATTATATCATACCAGTATACATTACCTTACCCACTCATGCTGACAAAAAGCTGCAAACACATACACCACTCTGTCTATGCAAATGTGCACAACGCCACAAGGAGCTCTCTACCACTTCCAAGATTTCCTCAGATATCTTCAAAGCGTTTCAGAACTCCTGCAAAGCCTTGGTTTATTTAGAAGCATCGGATCAACAGCGTGGCACCGAGGGAGCCTGAGCTGTCTCATCCGTTTGTCACCAGGAGTTGTGTTCTTCTTTTCCACTTCCGCACATCCAAGTCTATTCCTCCCTTCCTCTGCCTACCTTTCTCCCCTACCCCCTACCCCCTACCTCCTCACAGCGGAAGTTCGTCAAATAACCGAGCAACACTTCAAAAACAGGAGCTGGGGTGTTGTCCTCTAAAAATCTCAGCATGGTCTGTCCTTCTCAGAGAGGAAAAGGGGGACAGGGGGAGAGGTGAGACAAGAGAGAAAAGAGAAGAGAGTGTAGAGGAGAGAGGGGACGGAGAGGGGAGAGATCAGAGAGGAGATGAAGCGGGGAGAAAGACGAGAGGGGAGAGGGGATGGAGAGGGGAGGGGAGGGAGAGGGGAGGGGAGGGAGAGGGGAGAGAGGGAGGAAGGAGAGAGAGAGAGGGAGGAAAGGGAGAGGGGAGGGAGAGGGGAGAGGGGATGGAGAGGGGAGGGGAGGGAGAGGGGAGAGAGGGAGGAGGGAGAGTGAGGGAGGAAGGAGAGTGAGAGAGAGGGAGGAATGGGAGAGGGGAGGGAGAGGGGAGAGGGGATGGAGAGGGGAGGGAGAGGGGAGAGAGGGAGGAGGGAGAGTGAGGGAGGAAGGAGAGTGAGAGAGAGGGAGGAGAGGGAGAGGGGAGAGATAAGAGAAGGGAGAGGGGATGGAGAGGGGAGGGAGAGGGGAGAGAGGGAGGAGGGAGAGTGAGGGAGGAAGGAGAGTGAGAGAGAGGGAGGAGAGGGAGAGGGGAGGGAGAGGGGAGGGAGAGGGAGAGGGAGAGGGGAGAGATAAGAGAAGGGAGAGGGGAGAGGAAAGAGGGGAGGAATGATTGGAGATGAACACAATGCCCAAGAGAAAGCCAAAGAAAAAAGGCCTCTCAAAGAGTTGGAAACTTTTTCATCCAAAAACCCCCTTTCTGTTTAGTGTATTTATGACACTGCAGAATTTAGAGAGAAGGGTTTAGTCTGGCTCTACTCCTCTTGGCAGCTCCCCACTGGGCACAAACTGGTTAAATCAACGTTGTTTCAATGAAATTTGTCAATGCATTGTGATGTGGAATCTACGTGAAAAATACATTGGATTTGTTTTTGCAATTATTAACGTAAACTGCTGTTTTTAGGTAACATTTTACCACTTTATTTCATCATGGTAACATATTTGCAACATAGACAAACCTTGTGTAAAATATGTGGAATTTGTACCTTTGTAACAATGTCAGACTTTCAACGTTATGTCAACTAACAGAAAAAAACTATAGGCCTGGCATCACCTCCTAATGGAGAGTTGATCTATCTACAGCTATCCCTTCCGTCTCCTATCCAGGGTTGTAACCAGGGTTTTCTTATGTAATCATAGAAAGCGCGTATGTTCAGAGTCGCAGGTCTGTAGAAATCTTCAAAATTGCTATGATAATCTGCATAGAATCTCAAACAGGATTGATCACTTGCACCATTACTTTATTGTAAATCTCAATTAACTGCAGTACAGGTCATTTGGTTGTGCTATTAGATGAAGCAGACTGAGAACACTTTAAGTTGTTGTATAAATAAACAACACATCGAACATTGTATTGCCAATTTAAACTTTGGTGTGCTTTTAAATTGTGGAATGCGCAGTGATAACACATTTAGGTGACAACTAAGTCAAAAATCAAACATTGTATTTTCCATTGGAATTTGTTGTCCTTTTAGATGGTTGAAAGCATAGATATAACACATTGGGATTCAACACACTTTTGACTGTCTTTTTGAGTGGGTGAAAATAGGTTGAAATATCATGAATCTACGTATCTACCAAATATTATCCCATGTTCCATGTCTAAATGATGTGACGGACCAAGTGGGTCTGCTGTGTGTTTCAGTGAGTATGCACAGACCAGCAGTATGAGAGTCAGCAAAAGAGGATTTGAAACAAGTCTAGCGGTGCCAATGCTTTCCAAATGGGAACGTTTGAAATGGGACATGGAGGGGAAATCCAATTGGAACAAAGCTCTGTCTGATCCTGTATTGTAGTGAATGTTACACAACGTCAGTGCTTACTGCTTACACAAACATTCAGTGCAGAAATAAAAGAAATCTAAATGGATCCCATAGAAAGAAAGTGGCCGGTAATAAAGATGCATTAGTGTGTTGTGCTTTTATCCAAATAACCATAAAGTCTGTTCCTCAGTCCCAAATTCAGAAAAATAGCCCTTTCCACTCTCTCTCCTGCTTTCTTATCCTTCAGCCTGCAAGTCCCTGTGGCTCCAGTCTGCAGTTTAAATCTTCCAAATAGCACCCTGTTTCGTATATAGTGCACTACTTTTGACCAGAGTGCTATGTGCCATAGGAAAAGGGGTGTCATTTGGGACGTAGCCCTAATCCGGCTGCAGCTGAATAAGCTGCAATGTGGACCATTATTCACTCCCAAGTACTGTAGTTTCCTGGCTGCTCTGAGGCTCTCTCTGCAGCAAGCGAGAAATGCGGTCTGAATGGAGAGGATGATTGGTTCAGGGGCAAATATGAAAGAAAGTGAAGGGTACTAGCCCCCCAGACAGACGAACAGACTTGCTCATCCCTAACTGGGTTCTGGGGGGATGGATGGACATGGTAGTACAATCTGGATGTCTTACAATAGAGTGTTCTGAAATGACATACACAATGTTCCTCTAATTTTACTTTGGGGTTGTAGTTTTACGTCAGCCTGCCTGTGTTTCTGCTGTATTCATTATTTATTTAAATCTCCAACTGCTGATGTCAATTTGCGAATTTAAAACTAAATCTGGTTTGTGTACTTTGAAGGATTTGAGATTATTATTGCATTCTGTGTTATAAAATGTATTTGGATAAAATAATTTTTTCTCAAATGTTCAATCTCCTCTCTGTCTCTCCCCTCCTCCCATTCTCTGTCTTTCCTACTTATTTAGCTCTGCCTCTCTCCTCCACTTGGTCCTTGTTACAGACTTGTCAATTCTTCCTCTTCTCTAAAGAGATGGTGCGATAGAGAAAAATAGTCTAAGGAAAAGCCTATCAGCCTCCTGTGAGCCTCCTGTCTTTGGGGAATAACTGCCAGGCAGCTGAGGAGCTAGGCTCTGTGTGAGTAAGTTTAAATCTGCAATGCCAAGCTGTCATCAGAGACCTGATGGGCTTCACCGGAGCCCCCCGTTATGCACCCCCAAGTCAAATACCCTACCCCAGCTCCCCTAACTCAAATACCCTACACCAGCTCCCCTAACTCAAATACCCTACCCCAGCTCCCCTAACTCAAATACCCTACCCAGCTCCCCTAACTCAAATACCCTACCCAGCTCCCCTAACTCAAATACCCTACCCAGCTCCCCTAACTCAAATACCCTACCCCAGCTCCCCTAACTCAAATACCTTACCCAGCTCCCCTAACTCAAATACCCTACCCCAGCTCCCCTAACTCAAATACCCTACCCAGCTCCCCTAACTCAAATACCCTACCCAGCTCCCCTAACTCAAATACCCTACCCCAGCTCCCCTAACTCAAATACCCTACCCCAGCTCCCCTAACTCAAAGACCCTACCCCAGCTCCCCTAACTCAAATACCCTACCCCAGCTCCCCTAACTCAAATACCCTACCCAGCTCCCCTAACTCAAAGACCCTACCCCAGCTCCCCTAACTCAAAGACCCTACCCCAGCTCCCCTAACTCAAATACCCTACCCCAGCTCCCCTAACTTAGCTACTCTACCCCAGCTCCCTTAACTCAGCTACCCTACCCCAGCTCCCCTAACTCAAATACCCTACCCCACCTCCCCTAACTCAAAGACCCTACCCCAGCTCCCCTAACTCCAAGACCCTACCCCAGCTCCCCTAACTCAAAGACCCTACCCCAGCTCCCCTAACTCAAAGACCCTACCCCAGCTCCCCTAACTCAAAGACCCTACCCCAGCTCCCCTAAATCAAATACCCTACCCCAGCTCCCCTAACTTAACTACTCTACCCCAGCTCCCTTAACTCAACTACCCTACCTGAGCTCCCCTAACTCAAATACCCTACCCCAGCTCCCCTAACTCAAATACCCTACCCCAGCTCCCCTAACTTAAATACTTTACCCTAGTTCCCCTAACTCAAATACCTACCCCAGCTCCCCTAACTCAAATACCTACCCTAGCTCCCCTAACTTAAATACCTACCCCAGCTCCCCTAGCCCATTAGTTCCATTCTATGTGATCTCTTGGCTTCTAGTTCTTCCAAGCCCAGCCCAGGCATGCCTTGTCTCTATGCTACACTATCGCATAACTCATGGACACAGAGTGGGAAGAAGTTGTTCCTAAGAACTGAAACAGGGTCAGCAAAAATAATGTTTATGGGGAACATCTACCAGACAACATACACTGACTTCCACATCTATCCTCTTCCCCCTAACTGTTTCTCGCATCTACACAACTGCCTTAGGGGTACAAAGTATATTTGTCAATTTGGAATTCAGTAAATTTCAGAGGGCTTAAGCAGTGAGTGTTGTGTGGGCAGTAATGGTAGGAACACTGCCATCTAGTGCTAGCGCTGAGACAGACAGTGAGACAGACAGACACACCAAACCACTGGCATTGAGGTGAACCAGAGAGAAACAGTAGGATACATACTCTTGCACAGGAAAGGGAAATCATTATATACCTGCAGTTACAAAGGAAGGCCCTGACTGCATCAGGTTCTAAACGTCAGGGCTATTGAGTGTCTATTGGAAGCACAAAGCAGTCTGACCTTCTCAGTGCCTCCCCATTGAGTGGACTTTAGGTAGGCTGCTTTATGAACATAAAAGTGTGAGAGTCCAGGTTTGTGCTGTTAAGGCACAGACACACCGGTCGGTAGCATTTACCAGCCGAGATTACTTAGCATCTCCGAACAGAGTGACGGTGTGTTTTGGTCCCTAAAACACACAGTGCCAAATGAACGGTGAAGAAATGGCAGACGAACCGGCAAACCGTCACTCGGTGCAATGGGTTTTCTCCTTTAGACAATAAGGAGGAAGTGGTAGCTGCAGAGAATCATTTTGGAGATGCCAAAGAAGCTTTCAATGTTTCTTCTGAGAAGGGTATTGTTAGTCACAGACCATGCTTGGTTGAAACAAACAATCACGTGGAGAGTTGTTTTTACTCAGCCTTTTGATTTAACACAGGGATGGGATGTATGGAGGGTGGAATAGAGGCAGGGAAAGAAAGAGAGAGAAAGACAGAGAGAGAGAGAGACATAGAGAGAGGGGAGAGAGCGAGATATGGAGGGAGAGCAAAGGAGAGAGAGAGATCAGAGGAACAGAGAGAGAGGGAGAGCAAGAGAGAGAGAGAGAGATCAGAGGAAGGATTAATAGAATTGAGGTCCACAGGATGTCATGTGTGTCTCACAGGTATATGTACACCACCGTTCAAAGGTTTGGGGTCACTAGAAATGTCATTGTTTTGTCAGCTATTTTTTTGTCAATTAAAATAACATTAAATTGATCAAAAATACAGTGTAGACATTGTTAATAATGTTGTGGATGACTAATGAAGCTGGAAAAACGGCAGATTTTTTTTTGTGGAATATCTACATAGGCGTACAGAGGCCGATTGTCAGCAACCATCACTCCTGTGTTCCAATAACACGTTGTGTTAGCTAATCCTATTATATCATTTTAAAAGGCTAACTGATCATAGAAAACCCTTTTGTAATAATGTTAGCACATCTGAAAACTGTTGTTCTGATTAAAGAAGCAATAAAACTGGCCTTCTTTGGACTAGTTGAGTATCTGGAGCATCTGCATTTGTGGGTTCAATTACAGGCCCAAAATGGCCAGAAACAAAGGACTTTCTTCTGAAACTCGTCAGTCTGTTCTTGTTCTGAGAAATTAAGGCTATTCCATGTGAGAAATTTCAAAGAAACTGAAGATCTTATACAACACTGTGTACTACTCCCTTCACAGAACAGCGCAAACTGGCCCTAACCAGAATAGAAAGAGGAGTGGGAGGTCCCGGTGCACAACTGAGTATTTTTATGTTAATTTAATTAACAATAAATATACCTTTTTTCTCAAAAACAATTACATTTCTAAGTCACCCCAAACTTTTGAACGGTAGTGTATGTGTGTGTGTGTGTGTGTGTGTGTGTGTGTGTGTGTGTGTGTGTGTGTGTGTGTGTGTGTGTGTGTGTGTGTGTGTGTGTGTGTGTGTGTGTGTGTGTGTGTGTGTGTGTGTGTGTGTGTGTGTGTGTGTTTGTTTGTGTGTGTCTGTTTACTCTTAACAATATATTCATGATTTGTTTGATGTCATGTAATTACTTTTCAATTCTAAGAATTAAACATGACTCAACAACACCAGGATTGCAGCCATTTTGGAATTCAATTCAGGACTGGAAATTTGATTCCTCAGTTTAGATGGAATTGACCCAACCTTGTGCTCCACAGTCGTCAACATAGCTTCAACCACAGTGTGATCAAACAATGTTATCATACCCAGTCAGGAAGAATTTTTGGTGCATCAGAGAGAGAGAGAGAGAGAGGGAAAGGGAGTTAGACAGAGAGGGGGAGGGAGAAAGGGTGAGAGAGACACACTCATGTGAAAAGGACGTCACGCTGCTTGTTAAGCGAGAACCACTTCCTCTTAATTCAGGCTACACCAAGAATAGAAACCAGGACCTCTGCCTTGCTAGTGTTATGGGCATCACGTTTCTTTCTTAGCGAGTACCACTACCCCCGAAGCGCAACACACACACAGCAGTGTTGATAAGGGCTAATGATGCAAAATTGTGAAGGTTTTCAAAAGCAAATTAACCTACTGTATATGCCCTTGTCCATTCTTATGCAAATATATCTGCCTCTGCAGCCACTCTCGGGAAGGAAGGGTGTGTGACTTATCTTTTTAAACACTAAGCAGTTTATTAAACCACACAACAACAGGCCAGTAATGAACCGCTATCTGAAAAAACAGAAACATTTTTCATCCTTATCAACTTAATGAGAAACGTGTGTTACTTACTGTTACTGCATTATGACAGCCACTAACATGATTTCAATTCTACTCATTTACTGGCTTCACCTTCGATGGTTTCTGGTCAACAGACACAATGTCACACCTGGCTGTTCAGTGTATAACATCTAGAGTGTGTCATTTAAGGCTTAATATTAAAATATATTAATTTCCATTAGGAGAGATGCTAGGGTAGAAATCATCCGTATCCTACAATGTGGCTCGTGGTCATTAATCACAGCACTCATGGTTTGTTTGGTACCCGGGGAGCACGTGTGTCGCTACGGGCAAGCAAGACCGGGATTTAGTGCGTGCGCTGTGTGGAATACAGAATTCACCCAGTTCGAGAGAGCCACACACACTGGAGTCAGGGTACGGAATGTGTGTGTGTGTTCCTGTGGGAGAGAGATAGCTGACTATACACAGGAGCCAGGGTTGCAGTTCACAAAATCCACACAGAGCGTCGTCCCCTCACCTGTGGAGCGCAGAGTGAATTGGAGATGGAAAGCCGCCCCCGTTCCAATGACCAAATAAGAGCGAGCGAGTGTGCCCACGCGCTGAATGCATAGGCTATTTTCAGTGAATGTTCTAAGGATTCGGTGACTTTACATTTATTGTGTTTGAGTGAAGGTACATTTGGACTTTTGATTTCTACCCTGTCCGTATTTATTTTGTGTTTCTCACCTGGATCGTATCACTAAAAGCTCAATGGAAAGGTAAAAGGACACCGTGCCTACCAAGAAAATAACTCGCATCCAAAAGATCCAACAAGTGGATGAACGAATATTCTGCTTCTGCACTAATGACTGGACTAAAACAACAGATTAAGCATCTTTGAATGATCTCATTGTCTTTGGATTTTATCTGTTTGTTTTCTAATCCAGTGAGAGAAACCGCTGTTCCTTTTCATCTGCACTGACATCTCACTAGCGGTGTGTCTCAGCAGATGGAGCCATCGTGATGTGTTTAGTCTTGTTCAGCAAATAGCCTGTATAAGTGTGACAATTTAGGCAATTAATTCAACTCGATGATTGTGAATTAATTTCCTCAACCCAGGCTAGATATATCTCGCAATTTGTGTAACAAATAACTGTCAAGTATCCAGATAAATAAAAAGTAGATACAGTGACAACGTCAAGTTTATATTTATATATAAAAACAATAATCCACTAGTCTTATCCGTGTTCATTCACCAAGGAACGGGGGGATAGGCTACCACGGATCCTCTCTTCTCTCCTGCCTCTCGAATCTGGGACCACATCTGTTCCTTTCTATTCATGGACTTGATCCTCCGCACCCTGTTTGAAACTGGAGAAAAGTTTTGAGTGACTCTCTTGAACTCTCCCTTATATGAAGATCAGGGCACAGGTGGCAGCCCCAGACCGTCACCGCAGCCATGCCTATCATGCATCCAATCACCTCCAATTTGATGTACCGGGGCATCTGCACCATCCCAGACATGCTCGCCTACCGAGCCCCGGTCAACCTGCCTGAGGACGAGGTGGAAGGTGAGGAGGAGAGTTTACATGTTCTGTTCCCAGCTCTGGTTCTGTTCCCAGGTCTGGTTCCATTGCCAGCTCGCAGCTATGCTGTAGCCTTTCATCTCACATAATCGTTTCATTAACAATTCACACTTGGTGAAGAGAGGTCTTGAGTCAAAGTAATGGCAAGAGAGCGGTGAGTTCTTTTAGACTGTCGCCTTCAGTGCAAGTAGATTCAGCACCACGGACAGCGCCACTCAGGGAGTCCGTATTTGAATCAGTCCCTTGCCTCACCATGTTGACTAGGTGCGACTCGGTTTGAATTAGCTTCCACCCACTGTAGATGGTCACTTACAGATAATTTGTTACTTCGCTACCTCAACTTTATAGTTGATCTAGTTATGAAGTTATCAATTAATCAATTTATTTGATCGTCAGTTAGTGGGCCAATTGTGTGTAGTATAAACATGTTGTGTTTGCAGGTGAAAGGGGATTTGTGAGAGGCGTGGGATGTCCACATATTATCTTTTAAAGACAGTTCTACAAGCCTATCCACCATTTGCCCAGATAAGATTGACATTCAATTTTGTTTTAGCTCATCACTGATCATTTATTTGGGATTTATTTCTAATGTAAGGTCATTTTAATGAGAGCACACCTGTATGTTGTAATTGTCTCATGGTGGACTTGCCAGTCAGTGACTGACCATCAGTAACATTCTAGTATGAAGGTGTTGCTCCCTCTAACTCTCCCAGATAAGGGTTAGAGATCACCATTGTTAATGTTTGTATTTATTGATCCTCACGCAAGCATGTTTCCCTATTGCAAGATTATCAGCATCTATATGAACAGAAAATTAGATGTAAGCCTGTGGCAGACACAAAAGTTCCATTACATAGAAAACCCTGTGGAGAAATCATCTCAATGAGAAAACGCTGACACTGTGACAAACATAGCCCATTGTGGGGTTATATTCAGTATTGTGGGGTAATATTCAGTACTGTGGTTTTATATTCAGTATTCTGGTGTTAGATTCAGTATTGTGGGGTTATATTCAGTATTGTGGGGTTATATTCAACGAGTGGGGTTATATTCAACGAGCGAGCATTATTCAACATTCTGAGGTTATATTCAGTATTATGGTGTAATATTCAGTATTGTGGTGTTACATTCAGTATTGTGGTGTTATATTCAAAATTCTGAGGCTATATTCAGTATTATGGTGTAATATTCAGTATTGTGGTGTTACATTCAGTATTGTATGGTTATAGTATATTCAGTATTGTATCATTTTATTCAGTATTGTGGTGTTATATTCCCTTTTGTGTGGTTCTATTCTGTATTTTGGGGTGGCCGGGTAGGCTAGTGGTTAGAGCGTTGGACTAGTAACCGGAAGGTTGCAAGTTCAAACCCCCGAGCTGACAAGGTACAAAGTCTGTCGTTCTGCCCCTGAACAAGGTAGTTAACCCACTGTTCCTAAGCCGTCATTGAAAATAAGAATTTTTTCTTAACTGACTTGCCTAGTTAAATAAAGGTAAAATTAAAAATTACATTGTGGGGTTATATTCATTATTATGGTGTTATATTCAGTTTTGTGGGGTCATATTACATTTTTGGTGTTATATTCAGTATTGTGGTGTTATATTCAGTATTGTGGATTATAGTATTGCAGTGTTATATTCAGTATTGTGGTGTTATATTCAGGATTGTTGGGTTACATTCAGTATACCATACTCCGGCGCCGACAGAGAAGGCCGCCTCGCTTCGCGTTCCTAGGAAACTATGCAGTATTTAGTTATTTTACGTGTTATTTCTTACATTGGTACCCCAGGTAATCTTGGGTTTCATTACATAACAGTCGGGAGGAACTACTGAATATAAGAGGAATGTCAACTCACCATCATTACGACCAGGAATATGACTTTCCCGAAGCGGATCCTGTGTTTTGCCTTCAACCCAGGACAATGGATCGGATACCAGCCAGCGAACCAAAACAACGTCGCCGTAAAAGGGGCAAACGAAGAGGTCTTCTGGTCAGGCTCCAGAGACGGGCACATCGCGCACCACTCTCTAGCATACCACTCGCCAATGTCCAGTCTCTTGACAACAAGGTTGATGAAATCCGAGCAAGGGTAGCATTCCAGAGAGACATCAGAGACTGTAACATTCTTTGCTTCACGGAAACATGGCTCACTCGAGAGAAGCTATCGGAGTCAGTGCAGCCAGCTGATTTCTTCACGCATCGCACCGACAGAAACAAGCATCTTTCTGGTAAGAAGAGGGTTCGGGGGGGGGGGTATGCCTTATGATTAACGAGACGTAGTGTGATCATAACAACATTCAGGAACTCAAGACCTTCTGTTCATCTGACTTAGAATTCCTCACAATCAAATGTCGACCTGATTGTCTACCAAGGGAATTAAAATCACAGCCATATATATTACCCCCCAAGCAGACACATCAATGGCCCTGAACAAACTTTATTTGACTCTATGTAAACTGGAAACCACATATCCTGTGACTGAATTCATTGTAGCTGGGGATTGTAACAAGGCTAATCTGAAAACAAGACTCCGCATATAAGGCCCTCCCCCGCCCTCCTTTCGGAAAAGCTGACCATGACTCCATGACATTTTGTAGCTTCCAGCCTACAGACGGATACTAAAACAAAAAGCTCCAGCGCTCAGGTCTGTTCAACGCTGGTCAGACCTATCTGATCCACGCTTCAAGACTGCTTCGATCACATGGATTGGGATATGTTCCGCATTGCGTCCAACAAGAACATAGACGAATACGCTGATTCGGTGAGCAAGTTAATTAGAAAGTGCATCGGCGATGTTATACCCACAGCAATGATTAAAACATTCCCGAACCAGAAACCGTGGATTGATGGCAGCATTCGCGCGAAACTGAAAGCGCGAACCACTGCTTTTAACCAGGGCAAGCTGACCGGAAACATGACCGAATACAAGCAGTGTAGCTATTCCCTCCGCAAGGCAATCAGACAAGCTAAATGTCAGTATAGAGATTAAGTAGAGTTGCAATTCAACTGCTCAGACACAAGAGGTATGTGGCATGGTCTACAGTCAATCACGGATTACAAAAACAAAACCAGCACCGTCGCGGACCAGGATGTCTTGCTCCCAGACAGACTAAATAACATCTTTGCTCGCTTTGAGGACAATACAGTGCCACTGACATGGCCTGGTACCAAAACCTGCGGACTCTCCTTCACTGCAGCCGACGTGAGTATAACATTTAAACGTTATAACCCTCGCAGGGCTGCAGGCCCAGACGGCATCCCCAGAAGCGTCCTCAGAGCATGCGCAGACCAGCTGGCTGGTGTGTTTATGGACATATTCAATCAATCCTTATCCCAACTTGCTGTGCCCACATTCGTCAAGAGGCCCACCATTATTTCCATTCCTAAGAAAGCTAAGGTAACTGAGCTAAATGACTATCGCCCCGTAGCACTCACTTCCGTCATCATGAAGTGCTTTGAGGTACTAATCAAGGACCATATCACCTCCACCCTACCTGACACCCTAGACCCACTCCAATTTGCTTACCGCCCCAATCGGTCCACAGACGATGCAATCGCAACCACACTGCACTCTGCCCTAACCCATCTGGACAAGAGGAATACCTACGTGAGAATGCTGTTCATCGAATACAGCTCAGCATTTAACACCATAGTACCCTCCAAACTCGTCATCAAGCTCGAGACCCTGGGTCTCGACCCCGCCCTGTGCAACTGGGTACTGGACTTCCTGACGGGCCGCCCCCAGGTGGTGAGGGTAGGTAACAACATCTCCACCCCGCTGATCCTCAACACTGGGGCCCCACAAGGGTGCGTTCTGAGCCCTGTCCTGTACTCCCTGTTCACCCACGACTGCGTGGCCATGCACGCCTCCAACTCAATCATCAAGTTTGCGGACGACACTACAGTGGTAGGCTTGATTACCAACAACGATGAGATGGCCTACAGGGAGGAGGTGAGGGCCCTTGGAGTGTGTTGTCAGGAAAATAACCTCACACTCATCGTCAACAAAACAAAACAGCAAAGCGAGCACCCCCCTATCCACATCGAAAGGACAGTAGTGGAGAAGGTAGTAAGTTTTAAGTTCCTCGGCGTACACATCACGGACAAACTGAATTGGTCCACCCACACAGTTGTGAAGAAGGCACAGCAGCGCCTCTTCAACCTCAGGAGGCTGAAGAAATTCGGCTTGTCACCAAAAGCACTCTACAGATGCACAATCGAGAGCATCCTTTCGGGCTGTCTCGCCGCCTGGTACGGCAACTGCTCCGCCCAGAACCGTAAGGCTCTCCTGAGGATAGGAGGTCTGCACAACGCATCACCGGGGGCAAACTACCTGACCTCCAGGACACCTACACCACCCGATGTCACAGGAAGGCCATAAAGATCATCAAGGACAACAACCACCCGAGCCACTGTCTGTTCACCCCGCTATCATCCAGAAGGCGAGGTCAGTACAGGTGCATTAAAGCAGGGACCGAGAGACTGAAAAACAGCTTCTATCGCAAGGCCATCAGACTGTTAAACAGCCACCACTAACATTGAGTGGCTGCTGCCAACATATTGACTCAACTCCAGCCACTTTAATAATGGAAATTGATGGAAATTGATGTAAAAATTTATCACTAGCCACTTTAAACAATTCCACTTAATATAATTTTTACATACCCTACATTACTCATCTCATCTCATATGTATATGTATATACTGTACTCTATATCAGCTACTGCATCTTGCCATCTTTATGTTATACATGTATCACTAGCCATCAATATGCCACTTGTATGTAAACATACCCTACATTACTCATCTCATATGTATATACTGTACTCAATATCATCTACTGCATCTTGCCTATGCCGTTCCGGACCATCACTCACTCATATATCTTTATGTACATATTCTTTATCCCTTTACACTTCTGTGTATAAGGTAGTAGTTTTGGAATTGTTTGGTTAGATTACTCGTTGGTTATTACTGCATTGTCGGAACTAGAAACACAAGCATTTCGCTACACTCGCTTTAACATCTGCTAACCATGTGTATGTGACATATTTTGTTGTTGATTTGATTTGATTTGTATTGTGTGGTTACTGTATTTTTTATTTATTTATTTATTTCACCTTTATTCAACCAGGTAGGCTAGTTGAGAACAAGTTATCATTTACAACTGCGACCTGGCCAAGATAAAGCATAGCAGTGTGAACAGACAATAACACAGAGTTACACATGGAGTAAACAATTAACAAGTCAATAACACAGTATAGAAAAAAGAAAAAGAAAAAAGAGTCTATATACATTGTGTGCAAAAGGCATTGAGGAGGTAGGCGAATAATTACAATTTAGCAGATTAACACTGGAGTGATAAGTGATCAGATGGTCATGTGCAGATACTGGTGTGCAAAAGAGCAGAAAAGTAAATAAATAAAAACAGTATGGGGATGAGGTGGGTAAATTGGGTGGGCTATTTACCGATGGAGCGATCGGTTAGCTGCTCAGATAGCAGATGTTTAAAGTTGGTGAGGGAGATAAAAGTCTCCAACTTCAATGATTTTTGCAAATCGTTCCAGTCACAGCATCGTTCCAGTCACAGAGAACTGTCAGGAAAGGCGGCCAAATGAGGTGTTGGCTTTAGGGATGATCAGTGAGATACACTTGCTGGAGCGTGTGCTACGGGTGGCTGGTGCCATCGTGACCAGTGAACTGAGATAAGGCGGATCTTTACCTAGCATGGACTTGTAGATGACCTGGAGCCAGTGGGTCTAGCGACGAATATGTAGCGAGGGCCAGCCGACTAGAGCATACAGGTCGCAGTGGTGGGTGGTATAAGGTGCATCCAGTTTGCTGAGTAGAGTGTTGGAAGCAATTTTGTAGATGACATCGCCGAAGTCGAGGATCGGTAGGATAGTCAGTTTTACTAGGGTAAGTTTGGCGGCGTGAGTGAAGGAGGCTTTGTTGTGAAATAGAAAGCCGATTCTAGATTTGATTTTGGATTGGAGATGTTCGATATGAGTCTGGAAGGAGAGTTGACAGTCTAGGTACTTATTGTGGGGTTATATTCAGTGCTTGGGGTTATATATAGAATTGTGAGGTTATTCAGTATTGTAGTATAATATTGACTTTTGTGGAGTGATTTTCAGTATTTTGTTTCATATTCATTATTTTCCATGTCATTTTGAGAACTGTGGTGTTATATTCAGTGTTGTTGTATTATACTCAGTATTGTGGAGTTATATTCAGTATTGTGGGGTCATATTCAGTATTGTGGAGTTTATTTTCAGGATTGTGGGGTCATATTCAGTATTGTGGGGTTATTTTTAGTATTGTGGGGTTATATTCAGGATTGTGGTGTTATATTGAGTATTGTTTAGTTATATTCACTATGGTGGTGTTATATTCAGTATTGTAGTGTTTTATTCAATATTGTGGGGTAATATTTAGTATTGTGTTGTAATATTCAGTATTGTGGGGTTATATTCAGAATTGTGATGTTATACTCAGCATTGTGGTGTTATTGTTCAGTATTGTTTTTTTCAGTATTGTGGGGTTGTTTTCAGTATTGTGATGTTATACTCAGCATTGTGGTGTTATATTCAGTACTGTGGTGTTATTTTCAGCATTTAGTGTATATTCAGTATTCTGTGTTTTTTCAGTATTGTAGTATTATATTCAGTATTGTGATCTTATTTTCAGTATTTTCGGTGTTATATTTCGTTTTGTGGGGTCATATTCATTATTGTGTGGTCATTTTCAGTATTGTGTGTTCATATTAGGTATTGGGGGGTTATTTTCACTATTCTGTGGTTATACTCGTTTTTGTGGGGTCTTATTCAGTAGTGTGTTTTTTCCCCAGTATTGTTGGTTTGTATTCAGTATTGTGGGGTCATATTCAGTATTGTGTGGTTCTATTAAGTGTTGTTGGGTTTTACATTCAGTATTGTGGTGTTATACTCAGTATGGTGGGTTTATATGCAGTATTGTGGGCTCATTTTCAGTATTCTGGTGTTATATGCAGTATTGTGGGGTTATATTCAGTATTGTGAGGTGTCATGGAGTGGCTCCTTCTGGGTATAGATCATGGCTTCCCGCTCTCTCCTACACCCAAGTTCTGTTATCTCTGGTCGTAAATTCGTTGCGGAGACTCTGTCCTCCTGGACATGCAGAAAGAGTGACAGAGAGAACAAAGGATTTCACATGGCCAACTCCTAATTTCCCAAAATTAGAATTTGAAACAAAATGTCCACTTGTGAATAGGTGGTATTGGGCCGTGGACATAAAATGAATGAGTAAAGATGAAACCATTTGTGAAATGATGTAATGTGATGTTAAACCTTTAATGTTAGAGAATTGTATTCCCTTTAAAGTTTAACTAAGTCATTGGCCCGCCCCCGTGAATACAGACATGATCTGGTATCATGGAACAGTCCTTTCCTATTGTCACGAATAAAAACCTCTCCTGAGGAAATCCTCTTCAGACCACTAATACCTCGGTGTCAGCTGAGGTGGCACAGGTTTGAGTACCAATACTGAGCAAACCCACAGCATGAGCCATGATTGCGAATAGTTTAGACTAAGCAAACCCACAGCGTGAGCTGTGATTGCGAATCATTATTGTTGAATTATTATTGAATTAAATTATTATCATTATTGAATTACTAACCATTCCACATGGAGCATTGGCTACACGGCTGGAAATGGTTGATCGATCCCGACAGAATAAGAACAAATCTTAGATACTAATTACTAGTCTGCAGCTAGAAATTATGTAAAGCTGGGATGCTATTACCGACAACCGCCAAAACATCTACTCTATGAGAACATTTCTGAATGGTACTCTGAAGTATCCATTCTAACCACAAAAGACTCTTCAGGGATGCAGAGAAAGAGAGAGACGCGGATGAACTGACTCTACAGCAGACGGACTGAAGATTCCAACAGAGATCACGATGACACCTGGATGTGAATATATATTGTTTGCAATTATTCCCGAGTGAATGAGTGTTCATGTGCAAAGGATTAGCATTTCAATTAATATAATTATAGTAGTACTGTGTGTAGTGATCCCTCTGGTCTTTTTTCTCGCTCAGTCCACACCGACTTCCCTTTGTCCACCAAGCCGTCATATCGGCTTAGCCCACTAGGGAATCTTCCCTATCCTTGTTAGTAACCAATATCTACTGTGTTGTTTGTTTATGCATTTCTGTGATTATTTAGTTAGTTAGTAAATCACTGATTTAGCCAATTGGTGTATGGATGATTCATAGTTAAGGCTGGTTCGTGCAGAAAACCAACAATTTACGACGTCTGGAATGACGCTAATGTGAGGTAAATAATAATTAATTAATAACAACACTAATTGATCAGATATTAAAATATCTGAAGAGTTATATTAGGATAATTATAACTTTGTAATCTGATGATTTTCCTTGGTGCCCCGACTTCCTAGTTAATTATATGTACCTGATGAGTTTAATCACATAATAATAATTACAGAGAATTGATTTGAGAAAATAACAGTCTTCACTTTTAATGATGCCAAAGACACGATAGGGGTCATAATCAGTATTATGGGGTCATATTCAGTATTGTGGAGGTATATTCAGTATTGTGGGGTCATATTCAGTATTGTGGAGTTATATTCAGTATTGTGGGGTTATTTTAAGTATTGTGGAGTTATATTCAGTATCGTGGGGTTATATTCAGTATTGTGGGGTTATTTTAAGTATTGTGTAGTTATATTCAGTATTGTGGAGTTATATTCAGTATTGTGGGGTTATTTTAAGTATTGTGGAGTTATATTCAGTATTGTGGGGTCATATTCAGTATTGTGGAGTTATATTCAGTATCGTGGGGTTATATTCAGTATTGTGGGGTTATTTTAAGTATTGTGTGGTTATATTCAGTATTGTGTTGGCTGGCTGTAATACACATTTTACAACACACAGACATGCTCACATGTATTATGTCAGAAATCTGTCTTTTTGACAGAAAGCTTATTTTAGTGCTGTATTTATTGTTGTGGGATCTGTCTGGTTTACTATTGAATCACACACTGCTACTATCCCCCTGTCACAGTGAATCTCACTGATGTAAATATTGTGACAGACATTTCCCATTGTAGAGTTACATTCAGTGTTGTGGTGGCTGGCTGCCTTACTAGCTATACATATTACAACACTCCTCCGCCTTGTATTGGAATAGAAATCCAGTGGATGAATCACCTCAATGCCTGAATGCTTTCATTGTGACAGACATCTACTATTGTAGGGTTGGATTCAGTCTTACTGTGTCTGGCTGGCTTTATACACTGCAACACTCCCCAACAATCCCCCTGTCATCTGATTGAGGTTTATGGATCTGATAGAGTATATTTATAGATTGTATTTCAAGGGAACACAATAGTTTTGAGTGCAGATACAGAGAGGGAAGCAGGCCTAAGGCAGTCAACCCACTCTCCAGTAACGGTATATACTATGACACAGACAGCAGCACTTGGTTGCACGGTTGATTCTGATGGATTGACTATTGCTATATTGTGCTGTTTAGGATTGAGGAGATGTATATCAATGTACTGTAAAACAATCCAAATGAATTACATGTTGGCCAATCTGACCATGACAGAATGCATGCGTAAGTGTGAATGACAGCATCTGATTGTGTGTCGCTGGTCAGGTCTTGTGAGAGATCGTCTCCACCGTGGTTATTGATGCAGAAATTCGCTGGGACAGAAACGAGATGAACAGTTAATTGAATCTCGAGTCACATATGCATGCACAACCTCACAGGGGCACGCACGCACACACACACACACACACACACACACACACACACACACACACACACACACACACACACACACACACACACACACACACACACACACACACACACACACACACACACACACACACACACACACACACACACACACACACACACACACACACACACACACACACACACTTTGGCTTGGCACAGTAGAGGAAACCCATTCAGTGCTGCGACTGGTTTCAATTACAAGAGCTTGTCGAAAAATGGTAATAGCGAGATTCTATCATTTAGTTTGGATGATGAGTTTCAACTCCGATAGACTGAGAATGTGTTAAATTAACACTCTGAATATCTTTTGACACCTACAGTAGAGTGGATGCCAACAGGATTGTTCAAACTGTTAGTAGTTTTGGGAATACATCTCTGTCTCTATGTCTGTCCCTGTCTCACTTTCTCTCTGACTCTCTGTCTGTATAATTGTCTTGCTGTCTGTCTCTCTGTCTTTCTCTCTGTCCCTCTCTCAACCAGCAAACAGAGAACATATCAGATGAAAAACATAGGTTAGTCAACTCTCCCCATAGGAGAACCCTTTGAAGAATACTCTTTAGTTCGAGGAATAACTGTTTTGGGTTCCATGTAGAACCCTTTCCACAGAGGGTTCTACATGGAACCAAAAAGGGTTCTACCTGGAACCAAAAAGGGTTCACCTATGGGGATAGCTGAAGAACCCTTTTGGAGTGTAGTTGCTTATTTTGTCAAAAGACAGACGGAATAAGGTATAGGAGAAACCAACATTGTTCTTTGCTGTGTCTTTTGCATGAATATAAACTTGGTGGTTCGAGCCACGAATGCTGATTGGCTGAAGGTCGTGGTATATCAGACCATATACCATGGGTATAACAAAACATGTATTTTTACTGATGTAATTACATTGGTAACCAGTTTATAAAAGCAATAAGGTACCTTGGGTGTTTGTGGTATGTTGCCAATATACAATGGCTAAGGACTGTATCAAACATATCCTCGTAAATCTGACTATCCTGCCGATCCTTGACTTCACTCTGCTCAGCAAATTGGATGCAGTCTATCATAGTGCCATCCGATTTGTCATCAAAGCCACATATACTACCCACCACTGCAACCTGTGTGCTCTAGTTGGCAGGCCCTCGCTTCATATTCATCGCCAAGCCCACTGGCTCCAGGTCATCTATAAGCCTTTGCTAGGTAAAGCGCCGCCTTATCTCAGCTCACTGGTCACCACAGCAACACCCACAGGTAGCATGTGCTCCAGCAGGTATATTTCACTGGTAATCCCCAAAGCCAATTCCTTCTTTGGCTGCCTTTCGTTCCAGTTCTCTGCTGCCAATGACTGGAACGATCACTGAAGCTGGAGACTTATATCTCCCTCACTAACTTTAAGCTCCAGCTGTCAGAGCAGCTCACAGATCACTGCACCTGTACATAGCCCATCTGTAAATATCCCATCCAACTACCTCATCCCCATACCGTAATTTTTTTTGCTGCTCCTTTGCACCCCAGTATCTCTACTTGCACATTCATCTTCTGCACATCTATCACAGTGTTTAATTGCTAAATTGACATTATTTCGCCACTATGACCTATTTATAGCCTTATCTCCCTTATCTTACCTCATTTGCACACACTTTATATATACTTATTTTCTCTATTGCGTTATTGACTGTATGTTTGTTTATTCCATGTTTAACTCTGTGTTGTTGTTTGTGTCGCACTGCTTTGCTTTATCTTGGTCAGGTCGCAGTTGTAAATGAAAATTTGTTCTCAACTAGCCTACCTGTCACGCCTTGGTCTTAGTATTTTGTGTTTTCTTTAATTATTTGTTCAGGCCAGGGTGTGACATGGGGTTATTGTATTGTCTTATTGGGTTTTTTGTAGGCATTGGGATTGTGGTTGATTAGGGGTGTGTCTAGTATAGGCTTGGCTGCCTGAGGCGGTTCTCAATCAGAGTCAGGTGATTCTTGTTGTCTCTGATGGGGAACCGTATTTAGGTAGCCTGGGTTTCACTGTGTATTTCGTGGGTGATTGTTCCTGTCTCTGTGTAGTTTCACCAGATAGGCTGTAATTAGGTTTCACGTTCCGTTTGTTGTTTTTGTATTTGTATAGTTATTTTCATGTGTCACTTTTTTCATTAAAGTCATGAGTAACCACTACGCTGCATTTCGGTCCGACTCTCTTTTGACAAACGAAGAACGAAGTTACAGAATCACCCACCACACTCGGACCGAGCAGCGTGTTAACAGGCAGCAGCGAAGGGAGGACGTTATGGACAGCAGAGGCATGGAGTATACGACGTGGGAAGTAATAGACAGGTGGGCGGCCGACCCAGAGAGAATGCCGGAGCCCGCCTGGGATTTGCTGGAGCAGTGCGAAGAGGGCTATAGGCGAATAGAGTGGAAAAGAAAGACACGGCGGCGCAGAGCTAAACCCGAAAGTCACCGGCAAATATTTATTGGAGGAGGGCTCAGGGAGAGAGTAGCAGAGTCAGGAGTCAGACCTGAGCCTACTCTTCCTGTTAATCGTGAGGAACAGCGATATAAGGACTTCTGGTCTTGGGAGATGATATTAGATGGAAGAGGACCCTGGGCTCAGCCTGGAGAATATCGCCGTCCCAAGGAAGAACTAGAGGCGGCTAAAGCGGAGAGGCGCTGGTATGAGGAGGCAGCACGGCGACGCGGATGGAAGCCCGAAAAGCAGCCCCAAAAAATTATTGGGTGGGGGCTGAAAGGGAGTATGGCTATACCAGGTAGGAGACCTGCGCAAACTCCCTGTGCTTACCGGTGGGCTAGAGAGACCGGGCAGACACCGTGTTATGCTATGGAGCGCACAGTGTTTCCAGTGCGGGTGCATAGCCCGGTGCGGTTCATACCAGTCCTTCGTATTGGCCGGGCTAGAGTGGGCATCGAGCCAGGTATGGTTGGGCAGGTTCGGTGCTCAAGAGCTCCAGTGCGCCTGCACGGTCCGGTCTATCCAGAGCCACCTCCACACACCAGTCCTCCGGTAGCAGCTCCCCGCACCAGGCTTCCTGTGCATGTCCTCGATCCTGTAGCACCAGTTCCAGCACCACGCACCAGGCCTTCAGTGCACCTCGCCTGTTCAGCACAGCCAGAGCCTTCCTTCCCTCCTGCACTGTCGGAGTCTCCCGCCTGTTCAGCGCTATCAGAGCCTTCCTCCTCTACAGCGCTGCCGGAGCCTCCTGCCTGTTCGGAGCAGCCTGAGCTGCCAGTCTACAGGGAGCTGTCAGTCTGCAAGGTGCTGTCAGTCTGCATGAAGCAACCAGAGCTGTCAGTCTGCAAAGAGCTGCCAGTCTGCAAGGAGCTGTCAGTCTGCAAGGAGCTGTCAGTCTGCAAGGAGCTGCCAGTCTGAAGGGTGCTGTCAGCCTGCATGGAGCAGTCAGAGCTGTCAGTCTGCATGAAGCAGCCAGGGCTGTCAGTCTGCAAAGAGCTGCCAGTCTGCAAGGAGCTGTCAGTCTGCAAGGAGCTGTCAGTCTGCAAGGAGCTGCCAGTCTGCAGGGTGCTGTCAGCCTGCATGGAGCAGTCAGAGCTGTCAGTCTGTATGAAGCAGCCAGAGCTGTCAGTCTGCATAAAGCAGCCAGAGCTGTCAGTCTGCAAAGAGCTGCCAGTCTGCAAGGAGCTGTCAGTCTGCAAGGAGCTGTCAGTCTGCAAGGAGCTGCCAGTCTGCAGGGTGCTGTCAGCCTGCATGGAGCAGTCAGAGCTGTCAGTCTGCAAGGAACTGTCAGCCTGCATAGAGCAGCTAGATCCACCAGTCAGCCATGATCTTCTAGATCTGCCAGTCAACCAGATTCTTCCAGATCTGCCAGTCAACCAGTCTCTTCCAGATCTGCCAGTCAACCAGAATCTTCCAGATCTGCTAGTCAACCAGAATCTTCCAGATCCGCCAGCCAGCCAGGATCTACCGGAGCCTACCTGAGCTTCATCTCAGTACTGGGCTTCCTCTCAGTACTGGGCTTCCTCTCAGTACTGGGCTTTCTCTCAGTACTGGGCTTCCCCTCAGTTCCGGGCTGCCCCTCAGTTCCGGGCTGCCCCTCAGTCTCGAGCTGCCCCTCAGTCCCGAGCTGCCCCTCAGTCCCGAGCTGCCTCAGTCCCGAGCTGCCCCTCAGTCACGAGCTGCTCCTCAGTTCAGTGGGGTTCTGGGTGAGGACTATTAGGCCATGGTCGGCGGCGAGGGTGGATTATCCCAGGACGCGAAGGGGAGGAACTAGGACATTAATGGAGTGGGGTCCACGTCCCGTGCCGGAACCGCCACCATGGACAGACGCCCACCCGGACCCTCCCTATGGTTTTGAGGTGCGTCCGGGAGTCCGCACCTTAGGGGGGTTCTGTCATGCCTTGGTCTTAGTATTTTGTGTTTTCTTTAATTATTTGTTCATGCCAGGGTGTGACATGGGGTTATTGTATTGTCTTATTGGGTTTTTTGTAGGCATTGGGATTGTGGTTGATTAGGGGTGTGTCTTGTATAGGCTTGGCTGCCTGAGGCGGTTCTCAATCAGAGTCAGGTGATTCTTGTTGTCTCTGATGGGGAACCGTATTTAGGTAGCCTGGGTTTCACTGTGTATTTCGTGGGTGATTGTTCCTGTCTCTGTGTAGTTTCACCAGATAGGCTGTAATTAGGTTTCACGTTCCGTTTGTTGTTTTTGTATTTGTATAGTTATTTTCATGTATCACTTTTTTCATTAAAGTCATGAGTAACCACTACGCTGCATTTCGGTCCGACTCTCTTTCGACAAACAAAGAACGACGTTACACTACCTGGTTAAATAAAGGTGAAATAAATTTAAAAAATCTAGGCACTCTGAGTTGCGTCGTGCTTAAGAACAGCCCTTAGCAGTGGTAAATTGACCATATGCCACACCCACTTGGGCCTTATTGCTTAACATCTGCGCACGGAACCCGGTAGCGGGCTGAAATTCGACAACATACGGTGATCGCTACATAAATAGTCATATTAAACATTCATGAAAATACAAGTGTCTCACATGTTTCGAAAGCCTAGAATCTTGCTAATCCAACTGCGTTGTCAGATTTAAAACAGGATTTACTGCGAAAGAATATGATGCGATTATCTGAGGATAGAGCCCCATAAACAACAACTATTTCAACCAGCACAGGCGT
This sequence comes from Oncorhynchus keta, assembly GCF_023373465.1. Taxonomy (NCBI): domain Eukaryota; kingdom Metazoa; phylum Chordata; class Actinopteri; order Salmoniformes; family Salmonidae; genus Oncorhynchus; species Oncorhynchus keta. The sequence goes on along the minus strand of NC_068445.1, from coordinate 36,182,712 downwards.
AACAAAATCACAAACTGCAATAAAATAAAGTGTTTACCTTTGACGATCTTCCTCTGTTTGCAATCCCAATTCTCATGTTACACAAGGAATGTTTTTTTGTTTAATCAAATCCATTTTTATAGCCTAACGCGAAACATTTTGTGAACCGCTTGTGTCGTGAATTCCGTCTCATTCCATTTTCAACGACACATTCCAGGTAAATCGCCCACACAGAACGTGACTTTTCCAGTCATGTTTGGTTTCATTGCAATCAACTGGTTTGTTTGTAACACAACCAAACCTGATGGATAATTTCACGGGACATATTGACTGAAAGAAACCGATTTGAAGACAACATGTAATGACATCATTGTGCACCAATTGTGCCCGCTGTTTCATGACTGACTGTATTTTATCCCAATGACCACTGATCGTCTTGAAATCTACCTGGGTAGATAGCCAATGAGCTGAGGTAAACGACAATATGTAATGTTTATTTGTTGGAAGACCAACCCATGTAGTAAACTCCGGCGTAAAGAGGGTCATTCGCCATTGAAGTTTCATACCGGAAGGAGCAACGCATGTTGCGCACAGCATTGTTTTGGTAAAGCGCATATTCAGCTGTTTATATATCAATCAGTATGGCGACTAAGTCAGGAAAAGCTACATCTAAGTCTAGATATACAGATGTACACACAATTTTACAAGAAATTGATCGAGGACGATTCATTTAGCGATTCCCAAATAGAGGAATATTTTTTGAACGGAGAGGACATCGTTTTGGACTGGTAAGTTCTTCTCATGCTAATGCCGTTGTTTGAAATGAATAATATAAAATATGAATTGTGAAATGAAAGAGACTATTTGAGGCTGTTGAGGGGAGGGCAGGCCCACAAAAATGGGCAAAGTGAAATGGAGACCGTAGATACAGCTGGTCTGTTGTAATATAATAAAGACAGTAGATCTAGCTGGTCTGTCATAATATAATAGAGACAGTAGATCTAGCAGGTCTATAATAATATATTCAACCTTATGTTCCCTGTACTCTATATATATACTCTATATATATATATATATATATATATCTGTTTATTATACCTGTTGATACAGGGCTCATATGTGAAACTATTCTAACTGAACATTTTCTTTCACAGTGACACTGACTCCGAATGGCAGCCCCCAGTACCAAGGTGTCCATCCCCCACTGAAGCTGGTTCATCCAGCTCCTGCCACAAGTGGTGTTCATCTGCCCAAATTTATTTCTGCAGGCATGGATGTGCTTTGGCACCTGGCATCAGCAGCATAATATTGTGTAGAGGACTGAGGGTCTTCCAAATATTGAAAGTGTTATTTTGTAAATGTGTATATTTCTTTCATGTTTTTTTCTAAAACATTTTGGGGGGTGTGTTAGAATACCATTTTGGTATTTTGTATATAGTTATTCCATTCAAAATGTACACCTTCACCAATTTGGCCACTTGGGTACATTTGGGATACTTGTGTGGGACACCTGGGTGACTTCATGATAAATGTCATGTAAGCACACTCCTTTTGGAAGTTCTCATTCTGAAGCTTTGCACAAGTACTGTTGCCCTCTTATGTTTTTCACTGATATTCTCCCCATCATCCTATCTGAATGTTTGTTATATCTTGTTCATTTTAAAGATCTTTTTAAATAAAAATAAAAAACATGTTTTCTTTCAATGTATTATCTAAACCAGATCTATTTTGTTATATTCTCCTACATTCAATTCACATTTACACAAACTTTAGAGTGTTTTCTTTCAAATGGTACCAAGAATATGCATATCCTTGGTTCTGTGCCTGAGCTCCAGGCAGTTAGATTTGGGTATGTCTTCAGGCGGAAATTGAAAAAAGTAGGGGGATAGCTCTAAGAGGTTATTTATACCATTCCTTCCTTCTGTCTACCCGTCACTCCCACATAACCGACATGAGACTGTGTCACATTCCTTTAGAGCAAATATGACTTTCAGAGAAAAGACATAGCACATAGAATTGTGTTTGCACACTGACTGCTTGATGTGACCTACGAAAGAAGACAAGGCACTACAAATTGATTTCCCAGTTTTCAGAGTGAGGAGTTTTCATGTACAGTATATAGTACAAATGGATCTCAAATTCTAGTTGTTTTATTTTGTTCTATTTATCATCTGTAAGCAATAGCCTCAGGCTCTTTGAACAGATACAGTTTCATTTAGAATTTATCCAATGATATGAGAAGAAAACGGAAGGTGTTGGCTCACTGCAATCAGACTCTCACAATGAGCTAAGCCGATCAGGCTTTACACCCAAATCTGTGCCAGGGTAGTGTTTTAGACAGACGGAATTATAAAAACAGCTATATAAGAAAATACATCTCCTTCAGCCAGTGATGATCACAATGTTTTCAGGGGGTAGACATTGCAGATAGATTGTAGCTTCCATCAATGTAATTATCTGCATTATTTCCAATCCCCCATATATACTTCTAGTTTATACAGTTGAAGTCTGAACTTTACACACACCTTAGTAAAATACATTTAAACTCAGTTTTTCACAATTCCTGACATTTAATCCAAGTAAAAGCCCAGTAGAGGCCTATTCCTCCTGACAGAGCTGGTGTAACTGAGTCCGGTTTGCAGGCCTCCTTGCTCGCACACACTTTTTCTATGGGATTGAGGTCAGGGCTTTGTGATGGCCACTCCAATACCTTGACTTGGTTGTCCTTAAGCTATTTTGCCACAACTTTGGAAGTATGCTTGGGGTCATTGTCCATTTGGAAGACCCATTTGTGACCAAGCTTTAACTTCCTGACAGTAGCGGACTAAGCACGCACCCATGAGGGGCTTGAGTGTTGAGGATCAGCATGGCAGATGTGTTGTTACCTACCCTTACCACCTGGGGGCGGCCCGTCAGGAAGTCCAGGATCCAGTAGCAGACGGAGGTGTTTAGTCCCATGGTCCTTAGCTTAGTGATGAGCTTTGTGGGCACTATGGTGTTGAACGCTGAGCTGTAGTCAATGAACAGCATTCTCACAGCATTCCTCAGCATTCCTTCTGTAGCTCAGTTGGTAGAGCATGGCGCTTGTAACGCCAGGGTAGTGTGTTCGATTCCCGGGACCACCCATACGTAGAATGTATGCACACATGACTGTAAGTCGCTTTGGATAAAAGCGTCTGCTAAATGGCATATATTATATTATTATACATAGGTGTTCCTTTTGTCCAGGTCGGAAAGGGCAGTATGGAGTGCGATTGAGATTGCATCATCTGTGGATATGTTTGGGCGGTATGCGAATTGGAGTGGGTCTAGGGTTTCTGGGAAGATGGTGTTGATGAGAGTCATGACCAGTCTTTCAAAGCACTTCATGGCTACCAAGGTGAGTGCTACGGGGTGGTAGTCATTTAGGCAGGTTACCTTTGTTTTCTTGGGCACAGGGACAATGGTGGTCTGCTTGGAACATGTTGGTATTACAGACTCAGTCAGGGAGAGTTTGAAAATGTCAGTGAAGACACTTGCCTGTTGGTCCACGCATGCCCTGAGCACACGTCCTGGTAATCCATTTGACCCCGCGGCCTGTTGTCTGACCTGTTCAAAGGTCTTGCTCACATTGGCTACGGAGAGCGTGATCACACAGTCATCCGGCACAGCTGGTGCTCTCATGCATGCTTCAGTGTTGCTTGTCTTGAAGCGAGCATAAAAGGTATTTAGCCCGTCTTGTAGGCTTGCATCACTGGGCAGCTCGCAGCCATGTTCTCCTTTAATAGTCCGTAATAGTTTTTAAGCCCTGCCACATCTGCAGAGCCAGTGTAGTAGTATTCAAACTTAGTCCTGTATTGGAGTAAAGGTAGTCTAGAGTATTTTTTCCTCTGGTTGCACATGTGACATGCTGGTAGAAATTAGGTTAAAACAGATTTAAGTTTGCCTGCAATAAAGTCTCCGTCCACATCTGGAGGAGCATTTTCTTGTTTGCTAATGGCCTTACACAGCTTTTTGAGTGCAGTCTTAGTGCATCAGTTTGTGGTGGTAAATGGACAGCTACAAAACATATAGATTAAATCTCTCTTGGTAGGTGGTGTCGTCTACAACTTATCATGATGTACTTTACCTCAGGCGAGCAATACCTCGAGACTACCTTAATATTAGACATTGCGCACCAGCTGTTATCGAAAAATAGACACGCACCTCCACCCCACGTCTTACCGGAAGTAGCTGTTTGGTTTAGCTGATGCACGGAAAACCCAGCCAAATGTATATTATTCGTGTCGTGATTCAGCCATGACTCGGTGAAACATACCATATTACAGTTTTAATGTTCCATTGGTAGGATGGTCTTGAACCGAACTCAACCAGTTTATTATCCAGTGTTTTCACGTTGGCAAATAGAATGGATCACTTATAGGCTAACCACACCGCTCGCATCATGTGCGCAAAATACATTTATGAATCTATGTAATTCAATTATTACACCCACACTGCTCGCATGCGTCAACGAGCGTCTGCGTTTCCAAGGGCTAAAATAGAAGTCATTCCTATTTCTGATGCAGAGACACGCTGCAAGTCCTGCCTCTCCTGCCTCTCTCATCTCCTCATTGGTTTGAAGCAGGTACCCATGTATCCTCATTGGTTATACCCACGTGGGTGATTGAAAGACGAACTGTGTTGCCAGTCGGTGTAGTAATACTATGAAAGTTTAAATGCCAATCACCATATAAGTTCAAAGATGAAAAGCCTGGAAGGAGGAGAGATGACTAGAAACCATTCGGTTGACTGTTTTATTGACTGGCAGATCTGGAAGAGACTGGTTGACTGGCAGATCTGGAAGAATCTGGTTGATTGGCAGATCTAGAAGATCATGGCTGACTGGCGGATCTAGCTGCTCTATGCAGACTGACAGCTCCTTGCAGACTGACAGCTCTGGCAGCTCCATGCAGGCTGACAGCTCCTTGCAGACTGGCAGCTCTTTGCAGACTGACAGCTCTTTGCAGACTGACAGTTCTGGCTGCTTCATGCAGACTGACAGCTCTGGCTGCTTCGAACAGACTGACAGCTTTGACTGCTCCATGCAGGCTGACAGCTCTGGCTGCTTTATGCAGACTGACAGCTCTGACTGCTCCATGCAGGCTGACAGCACCCTGCAGACTGGTAGCTCCTTGCAGACTGACAGCTCCTTGCAGACTGGCAGCTCCTTGCAGACTGGCAGCTCTTTGCAGACTGACAGCTCTGGCTGCGTCATGCAGGCTGACAGCTCTTACTGCTCCATGCAGGCTGACAGCACCCTGCAGACTGGCAGCTCTTTGCAGACTGACAGCTCTTTGCAGACTGGCAGCTCAGGCTGCTCCGAACAGGCAGGAGGCTCCGGCAGCGCTGTAGAGGAGGAAGTCTCTGATAGCGCTGAACAGGCGGGAGACTCCGACAGCGCAGGAGGGAAGGAAGGCTCTGATAGCGCTGAACAGACAGGAGACTCCAGTAGCGCAGGAGGGAAGGAAGGCTCTGGCTGTGCTGTACAGGCGAGGCGCACAGAAGGCCTGGTGCGTGGTGCTGGAACTGGTGCTACAGGATTGAGGACACGCACAGGAAGCCTTGTGCGGGTACTTGCTACCGGAGGACTGGTGTGTGGAGGTGGCTCTGGATAGACCGGACCGTGCAGGCGCACTGGAGCTCTTGAGCACCGAGCCTGCCCAAGCTTACCTGGCTCGATGCCCACTCTAGCCCGGCCAATACGAAGGGCTGGTATGAACCGCACCGGGCTATGCACCAGCACTGGAAACACTGTGCACTCCATAGCATAACATGGTGTCTGCCCGGTCTCTCTAGCCCACCGGTAAGCACAGGGAGTTTGCACAGGTCTCCTACCTGGCATAGCCATACTCCCATTAAGCCCCCACCCAATAATGTTTTTGGGCTGCTTTTCAGGCTTCCATCCGCGTCGCCGTGCTGCGGCGATATTCTCCCGGCTGCGCCCAGGGTCCTTTTCCGTCTAATATCATCTCCCAATATCAGAAGTCCTTATATTGCTGCTTCTCACAATTAACAGGGAGAGTAGGCTCAGGTCTGACTCCTGACTCAGCCACTCTCTCTCTGCGCCCTCCCCCAATAAATATTTGGGGGTTACTTTCGGTTTTCGCTCTGCGCCGCAGTGTCTTTCTTTTTGACTCCATTCGCCTATAGCCCTCTTTGCACTGCTCTAGCGAATCCCAGGCGGGCTCCTGCACTCTCTCTGGGTCGGCCGCCCACCTGTCTATTTCTTCCCACGTCGTATACTCCATGCCATTGCTGTCCATAACGTCCTCCTTTTTCTGCTCCTGCTGTCGCTGCCTGTAACCACGCCACTCGGTCTGTGTGTGGTGAGTGATTCTGTAACGGTGTTCTTCGTTTGTAGAATGAGAGTCGGACCGAAATGCAGCGTAGTGGTTACTCATGACTTTAATAGAAAAAAGTGACACATGAAATAACTATACAAAATACCTAATTACAGCCTATTTTTTTTATTTATTTTTATATTTTTTTATAAAAAAGAATTTATTATCTTCAATACCATTCATTCTTTACAACTCATAATTTACATACATACTCAAATAATGGTATTTTAATTAAACTAATTAAACTATTTAAACTAAACATAAACCCCAAACAAAACCTCAGGGGAGCATCTTCCCTCCCCGTCACCCTACAAAATACCTTTCCCTATCTCCCCGTCCCTAATGTATCCTCTTACAAATTTAAATGACACCCAGCCCTAAACCCCCCTTCCACCTCTCCCGAGCAGCATGCTGCCCCCACTTCCTCTCCTCCCTCTTCATCCTCCCCCTCAAATCTCCTTCCACCCTCCTCACTATCCCTTCCACCCCCCAATCTCTCCCTGTCTTCACCATGTTCTGCCTTGCTTCCCACAGCCCCCGTTTAAAGAGACTCATGAGAAGCCAGAGCAGAAACCTGTCCCTATCCGTCCCTCTCGCTCTCCCTACACCCCTCTCTAACCTGGCCCACGTCAATACAAAATCCCCCTTTACCAAACCTAACACCCGTGCCCTAGCCCATACTACTCCGGCAAAGGCACAGTCCCAAAAGACATGGCACACAGTCTCCTCCCTGCCACAAGAGGATCTTGGACAGGTGGGGGATTGCACCAAACTATACCGGTACAAGATGGAACGTACCGGCAAACACTTATGAAGGCTCAACCAATTCAGGTCCTTGAGCCTGTTGTCCAGACCCCGCGCCTGCACTCCCTCCCAGACCACTTCCGAGATGCCCACTACAGGCGCCGGACTCCCTGCCTTTCTTACCTCCTCGTACAGGTGCCTGTGATCTAAACCTACTCGGGCAACTTCAACCTCAGGGTGCGCACGCAGCCACTTGGCCGCATGACCAAAGTGCCACGGCAGCTGTTCCGCCAGAGGACCCGTGTTAGACCACACCATTATGCTTCTCGCCTGATACGAGAAAAACACCCGCAGGAGGTAACCAGACGGGTGTATCACTGGCTGAGCAAGCTCCGTTAACAAGAAAGAAACAAAAATTGTGTCCAGCTTGAGGGGGAAATGTGGTACCCCCCTACCTCCCTCCCCGATGGGACAGATCATGCGTGCCCTGGCGACCCACTCGCACCTGCCACTCCACATAAACTGAAACACAAGCCTCACAAGAGGCCTCCTCAGACAAGCCGGCAATGGGTAGATGTATGCCAAATACAAAAGAGACGGCAACACATCCACCTTTAGGACCAGGACTTTGCCCATAAAAGACAAATACCTAGCTTTCCACATTGCTAGCTTCCTCTGTACCACTGCGATACGCATGTTCCAGTTTAGCGTCGCTGAGCCGGAGGTCTCAAAATGGACCCTGAGAATCCTCAGGGCCCCCTCACAGAGAGATAACCCCCCAGGTACATCCGTTCTACCGCGCCATCTTCCGAAAAACTTGACCATCCCAGGATGCAGGAATAGTGTTTGGCTCCGGGGTGGCTCTGGGTAGACCCAGGGTAGACCCTGGGTCTACCCCCACAATCCTCCCCCTCCCCAGTGTTGCAGCTGGTTTGGAAAAAAATTGGGGAGGCTGAGTCCCCAAACAAAAAACTCCCCACCTCCTCCTGTACCCAGTCCTGAGTCTTGTTAGGTGTGTCCCCACCCAACAGAAGTTGAGGGCCTGGGGAAACCAGCAGCATCCCAGAGGTTTCTCCCACCCCCATCACTCTCTTGGCCATCCCCTCCCTCTCACTGTCGGCCAATCGCACCCGCCTCTTCATTCTCTTCTCTTCATTCTCTTCTTTGGTGATGGCGGCAGTGGAGAGATACCCCCCCCCCCCGCCAGCTCCTCCACCATACCCCTCATCTCTTCCACCAGGGCACTTTCCACCCAGTCCACTTGCTCTTCCACCGTCTCCTTCTCCACCACTCCTCCCTCGCTTTTTTTTTTTGGCACATCTTAGGCTTGTCACAATCCCTCGCCTCGTGATCCTCAGATGCACAAAATCTGCATTTTCTTGTACTGCACGAGGCGAATATGTGACCGTAGGCCATACAGCGCCTGCAAAAAGGGGGCTGACGTGCATAAAACAACGTCCCCCTGTCAGCCCCTAGGGAGAACATAGCAGGAGGATGGAGGTAGCCACCATGTCCCTTTGGGTCCTCTCTGAGGAGGGCCTGGAAGCCTCTCCTCCCATTCCAAAACCCAAGGGAGTCTTTGAGGTGCCTTGCTGAGGAGACGTTATCCATGTATCTCCCCAGAAAAGCTCTCACCTCTTCGTCCTTAACGTAAGGGTTGTAAATGTTGACAGTTACAACCCTAAAGTTATTCTTCGCCAGGCTTGTTATTTCGTAGTGGCACATCGGCCTCTCACCTCCCACTGCTCTTGCCCTTCTCAGGATATCATCGTGTTTTTCCTCTGTATATAGTGCCATGTCGTATGCTCCCTCCAACGAGTTGCCTTGGAAACAAAACACGTCCTTCACCGTCAGCTTTAGAATCCCCATCAATATTATCCTTCCAAAAGATTCCCGTCCTAAAGGCTCCAACTCCTTTTCCTTCCAAGCAAACCGAATCGTGTTGGCCAGCCCAATCCCAGGGACCGACTGTGTTGATGTATTTAGCACCATCTCCACAAGGAGAATGGCGCTCGTTCTCTTCTTCCAAAACAAGTAAAAAAGAAAAACCAAAGTGACCGAGCCTATCTGGTGAAACTACACAGAGACAGGAACAATCACCCACGAAATACAAAGCGAAACCAGGCTACCTAAATACGGTTCCCGATCAGAGACAACGAGAATCACCTGACTCTGATTGAGAACCGCCTCAGGCAGCCAAGCCCATACAACACCCCTACTCAGCCACAATCCCAATAATACAAAAGCCCCAATACGAAATACAACAACATAAACCCATGTCACACCCTGGCCTGACCAAATAATTAAAGAAAACACAAAATACTAAGACCAAGGCGTGACACAAGTCTCTTAAGAACAAATTCTTATTTACAATGACGTCCTAAGAAAAGTTGTTTAACTACAATGTTTAGTGGTAGAACAACAGATTTTTTTTACCTTGTCAGCTCAGGGATTCGATCTAACAACCTTTCGGTTACTGGCCCAATGCTACAACCACTAGGCTACCTAGCACCCCTTTTGAGTTTTGCGTTTATTAACCATAATATTTGTTGTATTGTTTGTTCTGTTTTTTTCTGGTCGATTAAACTGAAATTGCAACTAACTTTCTATGACTTGTTTAAAACAATAGATATTTTGGAGATGATTTATTTTTTAAATAACTGAAAGTGAGAGGTTGTAATCTGAATAAAGGGGAAAATGCCATTCTTGAACATGGGGTGAGACATTCTTACTAATCTGCTAGTGAACCAGTTCGGATTTAAGTATAACATTTTTATGGCTGAAGCTTTTAGAGGTCTAATGGTTTAATATTTCATAATTTCTGCCCTCTGAATTCATAGTCATTATATAAATAGGCCCAGTTATTGTAAAAAAGAAAATTGCTTGGTGTTGGCAAGGCCATAAGCACATAGGTTAACTGATATATGACTAAAGAGCTAATCAGGGTGATTTTTACACAAATGTTCCTTTCCATGGTAGTAAGATCTTATCTATTTTTCCTAACTTTCTATTAAAATATATTGTAGTGAGATCATATCCTTCTTTCCGGATATGAATACAGAGTATGTCCACATCCCCGTCAAGCCATTTTATTGATTAACTACAAGGTAATGTTAAAGTAGATTTCTTTTGTGATCCAATATGTAATAGTATCATAATTTGTTTGTAATTAAAAAACATTTTGTAGATCCTCTATGAGGCTTTGGAGGGATCCATATTGTGGGTTTAAAAGAAAACATGAATCATCAGCGTACAATGACACCTTTGTTTTTAAACCCTGGATTTCTAGCCCCTTGATATTATTTTGGGGTCTAATTTTAATAGCTAACATATCGATAGCCAATATATAGTAGATATGCCGATAGAGGACAGCCTTGTTTTACTCCTCTTGAAACTTTCTGAGAAATAGCCATTACTATACATCACTTTAACCCAGAGATTCTTCAAAATTATATTTCAGTCGTACTTTATCAAAAGCCTTTTCAAAGTCAGCTATGAATACCAGGCCCTGTTTCCCAGATTTTTCATAGTGTCCTATCGTTTCCAGTCTTATATTATCTCCATTGTGTTTTTAAAAATGATTTTAATGCATCCTTTTCAATAGCTGTGGGAATCACAATTATCATTTACAATATGTGCTTATTTTGAATGATTTGAAATCTCATTACTCAAGCTTTAAAGGGGAGCCAAGATGCACAGAGCTTTCAGTTCTTTCTCACGTCTAATACCACTGAAACGCTGTATGTATACTGTATGTACTATGCTCTCTATAAGGTCTCTGCTAGGTAGAGTCTCTTTAGATGAGGATCGGGAATTGTCTTTGGTCGTCGGAGATGTTAAAATCATCAGCATCAGCCAGAAGATTAGGGAGGCAGGGAGCTTTGACTTCAGCCGGCCAAATTGCACATTGGTATGTGATAGGGGATGTCCAGGACAATTACTATTGACACTCATAGCCAAGAACTTGATTTTCAATTTTCATATTGGACACTCAGGGGGATAAGGCAAACAGCATCGTTCTCCCAGTGCCTGAGAGGGTTGTCAAAAGCCATAATTTGTGTTGCTCTGAAGGCTGAAGTGTGTGTGTACAACAAGACCAGGATTAAGGGGATGTGTTCTCATCATTTCCTCCTACACTATTGGGGAGGAATGAGGATGGATCCTCTTCAAAAACAGATTTCTATCATCTTCAGATACCCTATCTATTTAAAAGTATGTGGACCAAGCTTAGTTGCTGACAGGTGTATAAAATCAAGCACACAGCCATGCAATCTCCATAGACAAATATTGGCAGTAGAATGGCCTCACTAAAGAGCTCAGTGACTTTCAACATGGCACCGTCATAGGATGCCACCTTTCCAATATGTCAGTTCATCAAATTCCTGGCCTGCTAGAGCTGACCCGGTCAACTGTTAGTACTGTTATTGTGAAGTGGAAACGTCTAGGAGTAATAACATAGGTAAGATTCAATAGACGGTATAAACTACAGTATATACATATGGGATGAATAATGCCATATATGTAAACATCCTTATTAAAGTGGCTTTAATAAAATGACTAGTGATTTGTTAGAATGGCCAATGATTTCAAGTCTGTATGTAGGCAGCAGCATCTATGTACTAATGATGGCTGCTTAACAGTCTGATGACCTTGAGATAGAAGCTATTTTTCAGTCTCTCAGTCCCAGCTTTGATGCACCTGTACTGACCCCACCTTCTAGATGGTAGCGGGGTGAACAGGGAGTGGATCGGGTGGTTGTTGTCCTTGATGATCTTTTTGGCCTTCCTGTGACTTCGGGTGCTGTAGTTTGCCCCCAGTGATGCTTTGTGCAGACGGCACCACCCTCTGGAGAGCCCTGCGGGTGTGGGCGGTGCAGTTGCCGTACAAGGCGGTGATACAGGATGCTCTCAATTGTGCATCTGTAAAAGTTTGTGAGGGTTTTAGGTGACAAACCAAATTTGTTCAGCCTCCTGAGGTTGAAGAGGCGCTGTTGCGCTTTCTTCACCACACTGTCTGTGTGGATGGACCATTTCAGTTTGTCCATTATGTGTATGCCGAGGAACATAAAACTTTTCACCTTCTCCACTGCTGTCCAGTCGATGTGGATAGGGGGGTGCTCCCTCTGCTGTTTCCTGAATTCCACGATCATCTCCTTTGTTTTGTTGACATTGAGTGGGAGGTTGTTTTCCTGACACCACACTCCCGAGTGCCCTCACCTCCTCCTTATAGGCTGTCTCATCATTGTTGGTGATCAGGCCTAGTACTGTTTTGTCATCTGCAAACTTGATGATCGAGTTGGAGGCGTTCATGGCCACGCAGTCATGGTTGAACAGAGAGTACAGGAGGGGGCTGAGCACGCACCCTTGTGGGGCACCAGTGTTGAGGATCAGCGAAGTGGAGATGTTGTTTCCTACCTTCACCACCTGGGGGCGGCCTGTCAGGAAGTCCAGGACCCAATCACACAGGGTGGGCTTAATGATGAGCTTGGAGGGTACTATGGTGTTGAATGCTGAGCTGTAGTCAATGAACAGCATTCTTACATAGGTATTACTCGATTACATCGTCTGTGGACCTATTGGGGTGGTATGCAAATTGCAGTGGATCTAGCGTGACAGGTAAGGTGGAGGTGATATGATCCTTGACTAGTCTCACACAAGCTCACAGAACGGGACTGCCAAGTGCTAAAGTGCGTAGTGCGTAAAACTTGTCTGTCCTCACTACCGAGTTCCAAACTGCCTCAATGAAGCAATGTCAGCACAAGAACTGTTCGTCAGGAGCTTCAGGAAATGGGTTTCCATGGCCGAGCAGTCACACACAAGCCTAAGATCACCATGCGCAATGGCAAGTGTCGGCTGGAGTGGTATAAAGCTCGCCACCTTTGGACTCTGGAGCAGTGGAAACGCATTCTCACAAATGATGAATCATGCTTGACCATCTGGCAGTCCAACGGACAAATCTGGTTTTCAAATCAAGTCAAATCAAATTCAAAGCAGATTAGGTTGGTAATGTCTAACTCCTTCTTAACTCCTTAACAAGAAGAATACATTTAAAAAATCACACAGTTGACAAATTGCTAGAGTGATCAGTAGTACAGTCCCACATGGACAGTAGAATCAATATCTGTGCACATTTTTTGGATCCGTTCCCAATGAGTTGCCTAACCCCACTGTCCTCTCCTGATGAAATCCTCAGGTGGACCAGGCCTTCTCTGTGGCTCCAATTGACGTGGCCGGCAACATTGACTACAAGTCACTGTGTTACATCATCACGCACGGAGACGAGAAGGAGGAGTCCTAAAGACCTTCTGACACCTGATAGGGCAGTCCTAGATTCTCCTCTGTGCTCATCTTTTGCCAATACATTAAAGAAAATTTAAAAAATCAACACCTGTCTGTGAAATGTTTAGGCTTGTTTCAAATCAAATCAAACTTTATTTGCCACATGGGCTGAATACAACAAGTGTAGACCTTACCGTGAAATGCTAACTTACACGCCCTTATCCAACAGTGCAGTTTAAGAAGAGTTATTAAGAAAATATTTACCAAATAAACTAAAGTAAAAAATAATTAAAAGTAACACAATAACATAACAATAACAAGGCTACAAACAGGGGGGTACTGAGTCAGTGTGCATGGGTACAGGTTAGACATCATTTGTACATGTAGGTAGGGGTGAAGTGACTATGCATAGATAATAAACAGCGAGTAGCAGCAGTGTACAAAACAAACAAGGTCAATGTAATAGTCCGGTGGCCAATTGATTAATTGTTCAGCAGTCTTATAGAACATAATTGCAAAAGAGTTTTCGAATGATCAATTACCCTTTTAAAATTCTAAAGTTGGATTAACTAACACAAAGTGCCATTGGAACCCAGGAGTGATGGTTGCTGATAACGGGACTCTGTACGCCTATGTAGATATTCCATTACAAATAAGCCGTTTCCAGCTACAATAGTCATTTACAACAGTAACGATTTCTACATTGTATTTCTGATCAATTTGTTGTTATTTTAATGGACAAAAAAATGATTTTCTTTCAAAAACATGGACATTTCTAAGTGAACTTCTGAACGGTAGTGTAAATCAACATTTGGGCCATTTTAACAGACAAGGGGAGAAGGGCTATGTTTAGGGCTCAATATTGTTGTTCTGAGAATATGCAATGTGTCTGCCTCCGACATAAAACAAATGATTGACTTACACACAAAATGACTTCTTTACTTATTGTCATAGGAAGGTCTGGATGGCTGTCTTCTGACTTACAATGGCAAGAAAAAGTATGTGAACCCTTTGGAATTACCTGAATTTCTGCATACATTGGTCATAAAATTGCATCTGATTTTCATCTGTCACAACAATAGGCAAACACAGTCTGCTTAAACTAATAACGAACATATTATTGTATCTTTCTTGTCTATATTGAATACATAATTTAAACATTCACAGTGTAGGTTGGAAAAAGTATGTGAACCCCGAGGCTAATGACCTCTCCAAAGCTAATTGGAGGAGTCAGCTAACCTGGAGTCCAATCAATGAGACAAGATTGGAGATGTTGGTTAGAGCTGCCCTGCAATGTAAAAAACATTCACAACATTTGAGTTTTCTATTTTTATTTTACCCCAATTTCGTGGTATCCAATTGGTAGTAGTTACAGTCTTGTCTCATCGCTGCAACTCCCATACAGACTCGGGAGAGGCGAAGGTTGAGAGCCATGCGTCCTCCAAAACACAACCCAACCAAGCCGTGCTGCTTCTTGACACAATGCACAATCAAGCCACACCAATGTGTTGGATGAAACACTGTACACCTGACAACCTGGTCAGCATGCACTGCACCCAGCCCACCACAGGAGTAGCAAGTGAAACAAGGATATCCCTGCCGGCCAAACCCTCCCTAACCCGGACGATGCTGGGCCAATTGTGCGCTGCCCCATGGGCCTCCCGGGCACTGTGATGCAGTGCCTTAGACTAATGCACCACCTGGGAGGCCCTTAAGTTTGCTATTGACAAGACGTTTTGCCTGATGTGAACCATGCCTCAAACAAAATTGATCTCAGAATACTTACATAAAGCTGGAAAGGGTTACAAAAGTATCTCTAAAAGCCTTGATGTCCAACAGTCCACGGTAAGACAAATTATCTATGAATTAAGAAAGTTCAGCACTGTTGCTACTCTACCTAGGGGTGGTCGTCCTGCAAAGATTACTGCAAGAGCATATCACAGAATGCTCAATGAGGTGAAGAAGAATCCAAGAGTGTCAACTAGTCTTACAGAAATCTCTGGAACATGCTCACATCTCTGTTGACGAGTCTACGATATGTAAAACATTAAAAAGAATGGCATTCATGGGAGGATACCACGGTAGAAGCCACTGCTGTCCAAAAAAAACATTGCTGCACTTCTGAAGTTCACAAAAGAGCACCTGGATGTTCCACAGCACTACTGGCAAAATATTCTGTGGACAGATTAAACTAAGGTTGAGTTGTTTGGAAGGAACACACAACATTATGTGTGGAGAAAAAAAGGCACAGCACACCAACATCAAAACTGCATCCCAACTGTAAAGTATGGTGGAGGGAGCATCATAGTTTGGGGCTGCTTGCTGCCTCAGGGCCTGGAGAGCTTGCTATCATCGACAGAAAAATAAATTCCCAAATTTATGAAGACATTTTCCAGGAGAATGTGAGGCTATCTGTCCGTGAATTGTAGCTCAACCGAAGTTGGGTGATGCAACAGGACAATGACCCAAAACACAGAAGAACATCAACAACAAAATGGCTTCAACAGAAGAAAATATGACTTCTGGAGTGGCCCAGTCAGAGTCCTGACCTCAACCCGATTGAGATGCTGTGGCATGACCTCAAGAGAGTGGTTCACATCAGACATTCCAAGAATATTGCTGAAATGAAAGAGTTTTTTAAAGAGGAATGGTCCAAAATTCCTCCTGACCGTTGTGCAGGTCTGATCCACAATTACAGAAAACGTTGAGGTTATTGCTGCCAAAAGAGGGTCAACCAGTTATTAAATCCAAGGGTTCACATACTTTTTGCACCCTGCACTGTGAATGTTTTCAAGGTGTGTTGAATAAAAACATGAAAATGTATAACTGTTTGTGTGTTATTAATTTAAGCAGACTGTGTTCGTCTATTGTTGTGACTTAGATGAAGATAAGATCACATTTTATGACCAATTTATGCAGAAATCCAGGTAATTCCAAAGGGTTCACATACTTTTTCTTGCCACTGTATAAAATGTTTACGTAAAAATGTATATATTTTTAAAAGTAATTCTAGTGCCCGATTTCGGGGACTGTCAGCTTAAGAGGTTTTAAATAACAGCAGTGTATTAATAATGACACTGACAGCCTGCAAGGCTATTTTGATATGTCTGTTGCTCCCCTTCTAGATGCAGCGGAACCATTGACATCTTCTCATAGCCTCAAGGTGATGGCTTGCTTTCCATTTCTGTGGAAATACTTGAGTGAATACAAATGAAGATATTTAAAGAATCTGGGATATGCTCAGTAGGCTAAGTCAGAAATGATGCACATTATGTTTGCCTGTGCAGAATTTGTGGGCGTTGTGGGGGTGTACTTTCAAGGGGTCAAACACCAACCGTCCGTTGGAAACACATGTTGCCATGGTGATGAGAACAACACGTGACAGTGACCAATCTTCATGGCAAAGATGTGTTGGCTGATTTTCAGGTTCTCTGGGTGCAGGATGACCAAATACTCATACTGTACTGTACTCAAAGAGAAGAACTTGTTACTCCTGATTGTTTATAATCTAGCCAGCATCTCTTTAGACCACCAACAAGGCTTTACTTCTCATAATAAAATACATATTGTATTCTTGTCCTTGCATATTGTATTTCACCTGTGGGCCTATAATATATTAATAGTTTATCTCCATACAATATGGGGTAACAAAGAATTAGAGTGGGACTCCACATTGCCTAAATAAATGTTAACCTTTTACTGCAGTGGGCTAAATCGGGGTAACACCGTGTGCTTCTTGGTAGTCTTAAACAAATCTTGGTAGTCTTTGAAACAAAACGGCTTAAAAATGTTTGACCCCTATAACATGTCAGATACACACTACCGTTCAGAAGTTTGGGGTCACTAGAAATGTCCTTGTTTTTGAAAGATTTTTTTTTTCTATATTAAAATAACATAAACTTGATTAGAAATACAGTGTAGACATTGTTAATCTTGTAGATTACTATTGTAGCTGGAAACGGATGATTTTGATGGAATATCTACATAGGCGTACAAAGGCCTATTATCAGCAACCATCACTCCTGTGTTCCAATGGCATGTTGTGTTAGCTAATCCAAGTGTATAATTTTAAAAGGCTAATTGATCATTAGAAAACCCTTCTGCAATTATGTTAGCACAGTGGAAAACTGTTGTCTGATTAAAGAAGAAATAAAACTGACCTTCTTTAGACTAGTTGAGTATCTGGAGCATCAGCATTTGTGAGATAGATTACAGGCTCAAAATGTCCAGAAACAAATAACTTTTTTCTGAAACTCGTCAGTCTATTCTTGTTCTGAGAAATGAAGGCTATTCCATGTGAGAAATCCCCAAGAAACTGAAGATCTCGTACAGGGGTGGCAGGGTAGCCTAGTGGTTAGAGTGTTGGACTAGTAACTGGAAGGTTGCAAGTTCAAATCCCCGAGCTGACAAGGTACAAATCTGTTGTTCTACCCCTGAACAGGCAGTTAACCCACTGTTCCTAGGCCGTCATTGAAATTAAGAATTTGGTCTTAACTGACTTGTCTATTTAAATAAAGGTAAAATAAACAGTGCTGTGTACTACTCCCATCACAAACTGCCTCTAGCCAGAATAGAATAGAATAGAAAGGGGAGTGGGAGGCCCTGCTGCACAATTGAGCAAGAGGACAAGGATTGTCTAGTTTGAGAAAACAACTCCTCACAAGTCCACAGCTAGCAGCTTCATTAAATAGTGCCCCAAAAACACCAGTCTCAATGTCAACAGTGAAGAGGATGCTGGCCTTCTCGGCAGAGTTCCTCTGTCCAGTGTCTGTGTTCTTTTGCCCAACTTCATATTTTATTTTTATTGGCCAGTCTGAGATATGGCTTTGTCTTTGCAACTCTGCCTAAAAGGTCCGCATCCCGGAGTCGCCTCTTCACTGTTGACATTGAGACTGGTGTTTTGTGGGTACTATTTAATTAAGCTGCCAGTTGAGGACTAACCAAGTATTGTAAACAGGTGTCAGTAGAATAGGATTGTCTAAAACCGGACTGAAGGTCATACAAAATGTTATTGTCATCAATATACTTTAGGATCTGTTCATGGGGTGCTCTTTCTAAAACCTGACAACACACTCAAGATTGACACTGGTCTATACTTCTCTTGTTCAACTTTTCTGATAGAATATAATGTGGGCCAGATAAAGTAATGCCTCTGAATTTCATAGAAATGCTAGCTAGTTTCTGTCAGTTAAGGTAGGGTTAAATCATTTATTTCCCCTTTGATCGATTGCAGAGATGGACTATGTATACTTTATTGCCTGTGAAATGAACTGTGATGAGTTTTGGGGGTTGTCTCAGTTTAATGAAAAGTAATTTGATCTTCACTGGATATATAGAAGCATATACAGTATACTTATTTTATATTATGAAAATATATTCACTGTTGTGCAGTTAACAATATCTCACCCTGTTGTTGCCCTTTATAAGATCAGTGTGGTATGAACATAATGGATGTTTTGTAAATAGTTTGAATACATTTAGGATAAACTTTTTGGACAACTTTGTTTATATGCGTAGCAGAACATTTGATTTTTGCATTTGACCTTTTTGGGTGTTCTCATGGTTTTAGCCTGAAGGATACAGAGAGACTCAGTTTGGTTTCTGGAGAGATTATTTGAGCACACAGCTTTGAAGATGGAGTGGAAATGGAGAATAGAGGAGTTAGATCAATGACTCAGTATATTCCACAGAAATAGGATGAACACTAACACAGTGATCCATCTTACAGCGAGCTATACACTGGAGCGGCTGCATTCATTATTCTTATAGATGAAGGAACTCTATGCTTTATTGATGTCTTGTCCACTTTAGCCCTCTTTGTAACGCAGTTGTTGAGTGGTAATATACAGTGCCAGGTGAAAGTGTACACACCCCTTGCACAGTCTTCACATGTTGCTGCCTTAAAATTAAATTAAAGTATTCATTTAGATGTTTTTATCTACGGATCTACACAACCAACTCCACATATTAAAAGTAAAATAATGTTATAGAAGAACCCCCCCCCCCCTCAATTAAAACTGATGATGTCCTGATTGCCTGTCTTCACACCCAGTAGTTATGACTTAGTGGAAGAACTTGACAGCCATTACAGCTGTGAATCATTTGGAATAATATTTTACCAACTTTGCACAATTCACTCCATTGTTTTTTGTCAAAATTCGTCAAGCTCAGTAAATTTGGTTAGGTATCAGTGATGACAGCAATATTCAAACCTCTGATTTTCAAGCAATTTTTAAGTAGGACTGACACTAGACCACCCAGGAACACTCAACACCTATTGGAAAGACATTCTGGTGTGGCTTTGACATACTGCAAGCATTTTTGTAAATGTATCGCTCAAAAATAACTGTCAATTTTCACATGGGCTTTGGTCTTTTCATATTTCTTTTGATCCCAACAAACTTCCCAGTCCCTGCCGGTGACAAGCATACCCATAACATGATGCTGCCACCACAATACATGAAAATACAGAGGCTTTCACTTTGTGTTGTGTTGTATTGCATTTGACTCAAACCTGCAGTTTTTCTTTTAGGCCAAAAAGTGAATGTCTTTGCCACGTTGTTTTGCAGTATTACTTAACAGCCTTGTTGTAAACAGAATGATTTGGAGTGGATTTTTAAACAAGCTTCCCTGTTTTCACTCTGTCATACAGGCCAGTAATGCAGAGTGAATGCAATGTTGTTGATCCCTTTATATTTTCTAGTATTTAGGTGTTACCATCATGTATATATATATATATAAATATATACACACTAAATACAAAAACACAGATATGGTAAGCACACATAAAACCTCACATATCACCCAGAAAAACAACTACATTCTTCCACAAATAACTCGGACGATGCTGGGCCAATTGTGCGCCGCCCTATGGGACTCCCAATCACGGCCGGTTGTGATGAAGCCTGGACTTGAACCAGGGTCTTAGTGAGGCCTCTAGCATTGAGATGCAGTGCCTTAGACCAGTGCGCCCCTCAGGAGACTTAACCAATCCTGTGAACGGGTTAAGCAACTTAGGTGTCTATACTTCAACAGCAAAGTTAGATAAGACAGAAGTTCATGAAGTAGGGCCTTGTGATCAAAATGAGAGTAATGTAGAGATCTACGGCTCTTTAGCAAAGTCCAGCCAACTTTTTGATACAGGATTTAGTGATGAGGATCAAAACTGTCACCTGTAACAAAATGAGGGGCACTATGGTAGATGGCATCCAACGTTTTAAGAGTAGCATCAGCTGCACTTTGATAAATAATATCACCATAATCAAGAATCCTTTTAGAATTTGTCAATTGTTCGAATATTTGGGGCGCCCAAGTAGGCTCCTTTAGAGCAGACGATGGGTTAAGGATGTCATACTGTAGCTGTTTAAAAATAGTCAGCAGAGTCACACGCATCCACACGTGCAGGAATGAGCACAGGCACATACCTGCACATCCTCACCCACACAAACACGCACGCACGCTCACACACACACACAGTCAGGCACGCACACGCAAAAACACACGCACACACACACACAAACACAGTGAAGAGGTGTTTTGGTTGGAAGTATTGATTTTTAGGGGCCTTACATAAATACATGGTTGGTCTGCAGCAATTACTGATGTGAGGGAGTCGTCCTGGCATATGAGAGCTTGACTGGAGGAGTACATCACACTCACACACGCACACACACTCATGCACGCACGCACACTGACTGGAGAAGTTCTCTGGCTCTGAAGCATGGATAGGAGCCCAGGATTAAAGGAGTGTGTGTGTGTGTGTGTGTGTGTGTGTGTGTGTGTGTGTGTGTGTGTGTGTGTGTGTGTGTGTGTGTGTGTGTGTGTGTGTGTGTGTGTGTGTGTGTGTGTGTGTGTGTGTGTGTGTGTGTGTGTGTGTGTAGAGGAACCCAGGGTATTTCCTCTGCACACCACTTTCCTAAGCTCTCACAAAGCCACTGCAGCTGGTAATGACAAAGTTATTAACTAAACTCAAGGCAACAACTCTACTTTAGGAAATGGATGTCTCAAATAGGTCCATATTGTCTGTGCAGTGGGCTGAAGATTGTTCAACCGTTTCATTATTTGTTCTCTAAAATGTTTATGAAGTGTTTATGAAGGGATTGACCATAAACCTTTGATCAAGGTATTCCAGTTGGCGTATTCGGCAGGATGTTTCTCGTTTAGTCCGATCCTGCTACTGTTACTGAGAGCGTGACTTAGCATTATCTGAATTGCGAGCCAAAATCACAGTAATTTAAGATCAATCCAGGTCCACAGAAAAATGTTCAGATATGAAGTTTCCTTTGAGTCTCACGTGAATGTTGTTGCTATCCCAAAGTAACTTACTTCAACTGTTTGGTTCCCAAGTACTTTGTATATGATCAAATAGTGACTTGTGACCTGTAACGATACTCTGTTTATGACATTCTGTTTTAGTCCTATTGATTTACAGGAATGTAGGGAAAAGAAGCCTGGAACACCTTTCTCTTGTAAGGTTAAACTCTAAAGGAGTTTCTCCAGATCTCCACTCCATCAAGCCCCTAGGGGCCTGTACATAACGGCATGTTTGAAGCAGCTTCTTACATCAAAGGAAATGCCACTCGGTACAATTTCGTTTTTTAATGTCTTCAATGGCGGCACACACTCCCAGAGAGAGGAGGCCACTAACGAAGCGCACCGAACCGAGCAGGAAATGAAATGAAATGAAAGGGAAGAAATACGGGCCAGTTTAAAGAGGGTCAAACCGATACAGAAAAGCTGCGGCACCAAGGAAACAGTATCTGAACTAGGCCAAGAGCATCAATGATTATTCACTTGATCTGTGTCATTAGGGAGTGCTAATTAAGCAATAAGGCCTAAGGGGGTGTGGTATAGGGCCATTATACCACGGGCTGTTCTTATGTATGACGCATCGCTGAGGTCTAAGCCGTGGTATGTTGGCCATATACCACAAACCCCTGAGCTACCTTATTGCTATTATAAAATGGTTACCAACGTAATTAGAGCAGTATAAATGAATGTGTTGTCAGCCAATCAGCATTCAGTGCTTGAACCACCCAGTTTATAATGCATCTTAAATCGTCTCCATGCCCTAAAGTCTGTACTGTAACCTCTGTTTCGTCCAGTTTTTTACCACTATTGCCTCAGGTTGTATTGTGCAGATACACCCTAAACAACTTTGTAAAAGGTGAACCACTTTAGAGTAGTCTTTGTCTATACGGTCCTCTTCATGGTAATATGTGAGTCACAGTTATATTTGAAACTGGTAGAAATGTCCTTATATCTAGTGTGCTTCCTCATGATCGTTTTGAACAGGAATCTTTTAAAATTCTGTTTCCGATATTAAGGTCCCCCTCATTTAATCGCTGATCATATTCATATGAGATTCATTAGAGAGCTTGACAGAAGGACTGTGAGTTGTGTGTCATGTGGCCATAAAACTAAATGACATCGGCAGGATTATGATTTACCAAGTTCCCCTTGAAGAGTGCATGATATATTATACATATTCTTATTTTATTTTTTTTATTATTATTTTTTTTTTACCCATTTACACATACTACTTATTTATTTATTTCAAATATGACAATCAACAGTTAAATAAATAAAATATAAAATGTATATAAAATGTATGTTTTTCACCCCCCCAACCCCAAAACAAAGACTAAAACATAACAACAAGAACCAACATTAACAACAGAGAAACAGAAAAAAACACATCCTCACATTCATTTAGTCAAAATAAATCAATAATAATATGAAGTCGCAGATAATGCAGATTATGCTTCAACTATAGCCAATATTCACATCCAAAAAGAGAGAGAATATACAGAATCCAATATACAATTCCAATGCTTCTACAATGTCACCGGTTTGCAGAAATTCAAAACAGATTCCGTGAAACTCTTTCTTTTTCACTATATAAGTACATTTTTCAAGAGCTTGACATGAATAACACAAATTACAAAAATAACGGGGAACACTAAAATAACACATCCTAGATCTGAATAAATGAAATATTCTTATTAAATACTTTTTTCTTTACATAGTTGAATGTGCTGACAACAAAATTACACAAAAATGATCAATGGAAATCAAATTTGTCAACCCATGGAGGTATGGATTTGGAGTCACACTCAAAATTAAAGTGGAAAACCACACTACAGGCTGATCCAACTTTGATGCAATGTCCTTAAAACAAGTCAAAATTAGGCTCAGTAGTGTGTGTGGCCTCCACGTGCCTCGTGGCGTTGGTGGATGGAGCGAGACATGACGTCCCAGATGTGCTCAATTGGATTCAGGTCTGGGGAACGGGCGGGCCAGTCCATAGCATCAATGCCTTCCTCTTGCAGGAACTGCTGACACATTCCAGCCACATGAGGTCTAGCATTGTCTTGCATTAGGAGGAACCCAGGGCCAACCGCACCAGCATATGGTCTCACAAGGGGTCTGAGGATCTCATCTCGGTACCTAATGGCAGTCAGGCTACCTCTGGCGAGCACATGGAGGGCTGTGGGGTCCCCCAAAGAAATGCCACCCCACACCATGACTGACCCACCTCTAAACCGGTCATGCTGGAGGATGTTGCAGGCAGCAGAACGTTCTCCACGGCGTCTCCAGACTCTGTCACTTCTGTCACATGTGCGCAGTGTGAACCTGCTTTCATCTGTGAAGAGCACAGGCCGCCAGTGGCGAATTTGCCAATCTTGGTGTTCTCTGGCAAATGCCAAACGTCCTGCACGGTGTTGGGCTGTAAGCACAACCCCCACCTCATACCACCCTCATGGAGTCTGTTTCTGACCGTTTGAGCATACACATGCACATTTGTGGCCTGCTGGAGGTCATTTTGCAGGGCTCTGGCAGTGCTCCTCCTTGCACAAAGGCGGAGGTAGCGGTCCTGCTACTGGGTTGTTGCCCTCCTACGGCCTCCTCCACGTCTCCTGATGTACTGGCCTGTCTCCTGGTAGCGCCTCCATGCTCTGGACACTAGGCTGACAGACACAGCAAACCTTCTTGCCACAGCTCACATTGATATACCATCCTGGATGAGCTGCACTACCTGAGCCACTTGTGTGGGTTGTAGACTCCGTGCTACCACTAGAGTGAAAGCACCGCCAGCATTCAAAAGTGACCAAAACATCAACCAGGAAGCATAGTAACTGAGAAGTGGTCTGTGGTCACCAACTGCAGAACCACTGCTTTATTGGGGATGTCTTGCTAATTGACTATAATTTCCACCTGTTGTCTATTCCATTTGCACAACAGCATGTGAAATTTATTGTCAATCAGTGTTGCTTCCTTAGTGGACAGTTTGATTTCACAGAAGTGTGATTGACTTGGAGTTACATTGTGTTGTTTAAGTGTTCCCTTTATTTTTTTGAGCAGTGTATTTTAACCAATGACGAGGGGGAATTGACATACTTCCAGTGGAGAGCATTTGAACGTCTAGCTCGTAATGGACAGAGGTCACCCGTTTTTCTTTTCTCTCCTATGTAAAGAGAAATTCTCTGACAGAAAAATTGAAGATGCAAAGTTTAGGGATTATTGGTATTGGGGTAAAGGTAATCTCAGAGATGTAGCCCAGAACTGAGCTCCATAACTATATATATCTCAGCACACTCCCACAAGCAATGATACAAGGTTCCTAATGTAGATGCATGTTATTTTTAAAACACGGGTCTTGGATTTTAGGGTCAACTTTGGGAAGCTTAACAAGGGTTATATACATGTATGTTCTCATTATCCAATTGTTTTGCAACAATTTCCGGCGAGTGTTTAGTGTCTGTATCTGAGCTCAAGAGCAGATAATACACCAGTCCTCTTCGGAAATATCTTCTTGCATATCTTGTATCCACTGAAGTATCTTACTATCAGAGTTGTCATTATGAGTAGCTACCATTTTCCCATGTAATTATGTCATGTGACCTCTCCCATAACACATATCAACAGAGAACATTTCTAAAGTGGTCAAATGAGGTTGTAGGGCAGATTGTTTTGGACTGGAAAAAATAAAGCTTCTCAATTGTATGTTTTTGAAAAAATGCTTTTCTGGTAAGTTCAATATGCCCTTTAGTTCTTCAAACGACATGAGCCCTTTTTCATTGTATATGTCCATTACTTTAACAATACCTTTTCTTTCCCATTCTTTAAACCCCAAGTCATTTTTATCAGGTGTGAAATCGTCCAAAATTGGTGTACAACTGGATAATTCAGGGGATTCAAACAATATTGCTGCACGTTGTGCCATATAGATAGGTTGTTTTTACCAAAAGGATTAGTAGTGTTATTCTTAGTTTCTGAAAGGGAGCAGAGTACAAATATTCATCCAAAGTGAAGCCTTTCGTGGATAAGAGTTGAGTCTGCAGCCAGGGTAAGTATGGTTCCTTGGAAAACCAAAACATTGCAGCCCTCAGTTGTGGAGACCAGTAATGCCACTGTAGGTTTGGAAGTTTTAACCCCCTCTGTCTTAGGGAAAATAAATAAGAGAAAGTCTAAGCCTTGGTTTTCTGTTGCTCCAGATAAAATGTTAGTATGTTTCTGATCTTTGGGAAAAATAAGGGTGGTGGAGCCAGAGGAATTGATTGAAATAGATGAAGATATTGGGTCAAAATATTCATAGTAATTATATTTATTCTACCAATAATAGATGTAGGCTGTAATGATGTCCATCTGTTGACGGATTTTGTTACACCCGTTACCATGGGTTCAACATTTGCTGTACTACTCAATCAGCTAATTTATGGTGTGATTTTAATACCAAGATATGTAAAAACCTTGTTCTGTATTCTTAATGAAATGCTGTAATTTCTTTCTACTCTGCAAGTGGAGTGATCGAGATGAGGATGAAAAGTGCAATTAAAATCACCTGCCATTAGGACTTTACTAGGAAGGGAGGCTATACTACGAATAGAAAGAAATTCTCAGATAATTTGAGATTATCATCAGTAGGACCATCAAAAGAGTTTCCTGTGTCAAAATGTATCTACCCAGCTGTATCAGTTATACTATTTTCCATTTGAAATGGAACAGATTTTTTAATTAAAACCATAATACCATGAGAATGAGAGGAGAAACAGGATGCCATCACTTGTGCTTGCCATCTCCTGCATATTTTAATTAGCTCATCCTTCAGCAAGTGAGTTTCTTGTAGGAACACAATAGATTAGTAATAACCTGTTTAAGCTTGGATAGTTTATCAACTCCACGGACATTCGACAAAGTAAATTTCAGTTTTGCATTTGAAGTAATTTAACTAAAGATATGAACATGGAATAAGCTAGGGTATAAACGCATATCTAAAATATGTTTAGTAACCACAAGCACTGCATGAGTATTTTGTAGTGAGGAAAATATGTAAAGATCTGTTGAAAGAAAAAACCTAAATATTTCCTAACAGTAAAGCACTGAACCCCATTCCCCTGTTTCCCTAACGGAGACACTCAAAGCTTCCCCTCCCACATCCTTCTAATCGTAAAGTGTAGCCTGGTTGACTGATCCAGTAAAGGGAGTCTAATCTAAGTGATGCTAAACAAAACAAAGTGTCTCCTGCCTTCTCTCGACTATTATTCCTCACGAACCAAACAATAGGCATACCTAGCAAAATGTTATGCGACATGCTTAAGTGCTAATGTCTGAGATGTGCAACATGTGCAAGTAATGATTGACATATTTTAATAAAAACTTGATTTTGATACATTTATTCATGCTATTTCATCCTTCCACAATACATAGTCCCGACACAAATGTAGGGTTGCTACCCAAGCCTTCTGGTCTATCGGTTCGGTTGCCAGAGACGTGACTCAATCGTTCAGTATTTTTGTTCTTTATCTATGGACGCGAACCCGTCGTTCGTTCTAAATGTTCCATTGCCATGTTGGCAACGTTATTATCTGTTGGTTGCTATCTAGCCAACTACAGGTAACTTACAGTTACGTCAAAAAGTGCAGCCAGATAAGTAGCTGTATTTGCATTTGTTTAAGCTGTATTCTAATGACATTTATTTGGAAACATTCATAACAATGCGCTAATGAGGCACGGTTTTACCTGGCATAGAAAATGTGCTCACTTGTCAAGACACTGTTATTCAGAGGAGTTATTATTCGCTTAAATGTCATGCTAGCTAGCTGCCAACAAATTGGCTAACGTTAGTTTGCTAGCTTGTAACCAGTCACAAAATCCAAGGTGGTTTAATTCTCCATAGTCCAGGGTGGTGATAAACTTCACAGCGGCAACACGGCTAGAAAGAAGAATCACGTTATACATCACAGATGAATGCCTAGGCTTGAGAGGGAGATTCAAACTGTTGTGACCGTCCATTGTACGTCACACATAGTTTAGCTGGGAAAGCTATTCCATAGGCAATGTTGAGGGATGTACCTGAGCTGGCGTTTAACCCAGTCATAGCCATTTATTTTTTGGTGCTGGTCCGCTGATATGTCAGAGAAGAACATGATTTCTTGGTCCCCGTACATCACTTTGCCCTTGACTCGGCTTTCCACAACAGTCAGACTTTGTCTGTAAAGTTGAAAAACTTCATGATAAGGACTTGGGCCTTTAGGAGCTGGAAGCCAATTGGCTCTTTCAACGGGCAGGGTGTCCGAAAAGATGTCCGGCCCAAATGCCGGGGCAGCCATTTCTCAAGCGATGCAACTGCATCACCATTTTTCACTTTTTCTGGTAGATGGACCAGTTTCAAATTTGACCTCCTGTGGTAGTTCTCCAGCGAGCTTAGTTTCGAAGTAATGTCAGCCACCTGTTTTTAAGCTTTTCTGTCGTTGTTTTGACAGTGACTAGAGTATCTTCCACCATGCTAATGCGTTCCTCTGCTTTGTCAAGGCGCGTGGAGTTAAGGTAAAGTTTAACCTCACTAATCCCTGTTACAACACTTTCGAGTTTGTGGGAAATGTCCATCCTCATGGAAGAGATTGCTTCCAAGACCCCTTTGCTCTGATTCTGGTTTAGGTCGTTGACATTGTTGGTTGCCATGTTGGACTCGTGGTGTGAGGGGCTAGCTGAGCTTCTAGGGCTAAATGGGTTAGTAGAGCTAGCTGAATTCGCAGGGCTAACTAGCCTAGCCTGGATTACATTGTAGATGCAAGTTCTTCTTCTTGTTTTTTTTTGCCGAAATTGGCCGGAGAGCTAGGAGTTAGGAGTTTGTTTTGATTTATTTGATTAATGTTAATAGATATCTTGTGCTGACAAGTATTGGCAATGGTGGCAAATACACACAATTTACTTACTTTGTTTTAGTATGGTCAGGGCGTAAGTTGGGGTGGGCAGTCTATGTTTGTTTTTCTATGTTGGGTTTTGAGTTTGGCCTAGTATGGTTCTCAATCAGAGGCAGGTGTCGTTAGTTGTCTCTGATTGAGAATCATACTTAGGTAGCCTGGGTTTCACTGTTGGTTTGTGGGTGTTTGTTTCCGTGTGAGTGTTTGTTGCCACACGGTACTGTTTCGGTTTCATTCGTTTCACGTTTATTGTTTTGTAGTGTTCAGTTTATGTCTGTAAATAAACGTTATGGACACTTACCACGCTGCGCATTGGTCCTCCAATCCTTCTCGCTTCTCCTCCTCAGAAGAGGAGGAAGAATGCCGTTACAAGATTATTGGGTACAACACCCAGTATATGAAAATGGTTTGCTCCTACAGACAGAGAGTCACGTAGCCGTGGCTTGCTATATAAAGCAGGCAGACAGGCATCAAGGTATTCAGTTACTGTTTGATTGAATGTTGGAATGGAAAAAATTAGTGACCTAAGCGATTTTGAGGGTGGTATGTTCATCAATGCCAGGTGCACTGGTTTTAGCATCGCAGAAACAGTTGGCCCCCAGGGCTTTTCACACACGACAGTGTCTAGAGTTTACTGAGAAGGAAAGGGGGTATACCTAGTCATTTGTACAACTGAATGCCTTCAACTGAAATGTGTCTTCTACATTTAACCCAACCCTCTGAATCAGAGAGGTGTGGGGGGGTTGCCTTAGTCGACATCCACGGCACAGTAGGTTTACTGCCTTTGGGGAAGAATGAAACATTTTTACCTTGTCAGTTTGGGGATTCCATCCAGCAAACTTTCAATAACTGGCCCAATGCTCTAACCACTAGGCTACCCACCGCCCGAATGGTGCAACAAACATAAAACATCCAGTAAGGGGCATCCGTGTGGGAGAGAACAGTTAGTTGATGACATGTTGAAGGAGAATGAATCGTTCATGCTAACAGGCAGTCCACAAACAGGCACAACTTGTCGGTCCTTGTCACGTATTTGCTATTGCAGCAGACAACCACACCGGGTTCCACTCCTATCAGCTGAAAACAAGAAGAAGCAGCTCCATTGGGCAGACGATCACCAACACTGGGAAATTACAGAGAGGAAAAAAAATTCCTGGTCTGGTGAATCCTAGTTCCTGTTGTGTCATGCTGATGGCATAGTCAGGATTTGGCGTTAGCAGGATGAGTCCATGGCCCCATCCTGCCTGGTGTCAATGGTACAGTCTTGTGGCAGTGGTGTAATAATGTGGGGAACACATTAGGTCTCTTGATTACAAAGGGAAGCACAGCCGAGAGCTGCCCAGTGACACGAGCCTACCAGATGAGCTAAATCACTTCTATGCTCACTTCGAGGCAAGCAACACTGAGGTATGCATGAGAGCATCAGTCGTTCCAGATCACGCTCTCCGTAGCCGACGTGAGAAAAACCTTCAACATTCACAAGGCTGCTGGGTCAGATGGATTACCAGGACGTGTGCTCCGGGCATGTGCTGACTAACTGGCAGGTGCCTTCACTGTCATTTTCAACATGTCCCTGATTGAGTCTGTAATATCAACATGTTTCAAGCAGACCGCCATAGTCCCTGTGCCCAAGAACACTAAATGCCTAAATGTCAACAGATCTGAAACCCTCACGTCCGTAGCCACGAAGTGCTTTGAAAGGCTGGTAAGGGCTCACATCAACACCACTATCCCAGAAACCCTAAACCCACTCCAATTTGCATACCGCCCAATCAGATCCACCGGTGATGCAATCTCTATTGCACTCCACACCGCCCTTTCCCACCTGGATAAAAGGAACACCTTAGCTTAGTGATGAGCTTTGAGAGTACTCTGGTGTTGAACGCTGAGCTGTAGTCAATGAATAGCATTCTCACATTGGATTCTCGGAATAAACAATCCTGGACTTCCTGACGGGCCGCCCTCAGGTGGTAAGGGTAGGAAACAACACATCCGCCACGCTGATCCTCAAAACTGGAGCCCCTCAGTGGTGCGTGCTCAGTCCCCTCCTGTACTCCCTGTTCACCCACGACTGCTTGGCCAGGCATGACTCCAACACCATCATTAAGTTTGCAGACAAATCTACAGTGGTAAGCCTGATCACCGACAACGACGAGACAGCCTATCAGGAGGAGGCTAGAGACCTGGCCGGGTGGTGCCAGAATTACAACCTATCCCTCAACGTAACCAAGACTGAGGAGATGATTGGGGACTACAGGAAAAGGTGGACCAAGCACGCCCCCATTCTCATTGACGGGGCTGTAGTTGAACAGGTTGAGAGCTTCAAGTTCCTTAGTGTCCACATCAACAACAAACTAGAATGGTCCCAACACACCAAGACAGTCGTGAAGAGGGCATGACAAGCCTATTCCCCCTCAGGAAACTACAAATATTTGTCATGGGTCCTCAGATCCTCAAACGGTTCTACAGCTGCAACATGGAGAGCATCCTGACTGGTTGCATCACTGCCTGGCACGGCAACTGCCGCAAGGCTTCTGACCGGCTTCTGACCGCAAGGCACTATAGAGGGTAGTGCGTATGGCCCAGCACATCACTGGGGCTAAGCTGCCTGCCATCCAGGACCTCTACACCAGTCGGTGTCAGAGGAAGGCCCTAAAATTGTCAAAGTCCACAGTCACCACAGTCATAGACTGTTCTCTGTTGGTTAGAGGCTGTAAGTAAGCATTTCACTGTAAGTTATACACCTGTTGTATTCGGCGCACGTGACAAATAAACTTCGATTTGATACCAATTGATCAACTTTTCCATGTCCCAAAGAGTTCAGGCTGTTCTGGAGACAAAGGTGGGTGTACCCAATAAACTGGCCACTGAGTGTATATTGTAATTAGTTGTTATGATGTAACTCTCTTATAGTTCATAGCCAATTGTAAGAGATATAGACCTTCTAAGAGTCTCGCCCCTCCTGAGAGGCAGCGTTTGGGCTTTTCAATGGAATAGGGCTCTGCTCAGCTGAAGAGCTGTTTATACAGCAAACACCAGAAAAAGTTGGAGTGAAGGACCTCAGGTGGATTTGGAGGTGTTGTTAATAGGATCGGAAGCAGCTGGGGTGGCCATGAGGTGGGGAAATGTCATTCTACTCCACCTTATAAATTGTGTGTCACATTGTAATCCATGATAGCCAAGTGCCCCTGTCCCTGTAGCAGATGGGTATCCATTCCGTTCTGCGCCTTGGAAATAATACTAAACTATTTCCTAAAGCATTGGCATCACTTCATGTATACACAACACATTCTGTCTTCATTCATCCGTCTCACATTTTCTTTCTTGCTCAAAATATTTGTCAAAATGAGTCAGGGGTTTATTTTGGCCACGGACATGCCCACATATCCCTATTCTGACACCCCACTACATCAATGCAACAGCAAATGTTATTTACTACACCGCACATCACTAACAATAAGCTACAGAGTGAATGAAGTGCATTTTATTATGATAATTCTTACTTAGTGATGGGTACATCTACTCATTCCTGCTTTCTCTAATCACTTTAATGAATATATAAAATTGTCCCTTATATATTCAATTATAGACTTATTCAATGTCATTCAAATTCAAATCGGGGTTCATATTTTTCTATTTACATAAGCATGTTTGCAGTCACCTATTTTACACCTGCAAATGTTATCTAGAATGTCCTCTCACAGAGCTACATTTCATTTCCATAAGACTTACACTGACTTAAACACATCTGATATCGTACATGATTTTTTTAACAATGTGTTTTGTGATTCTTGGCTACTGCAAAAACAGTCAGAGTAGATACCGGAGCAGATTCATCCCAGATCTACCCATCATCAAGTGTACGTAGTACGTATATAGGGAAGATTGTTCATCATCACCTGAAACAGTTTCCTGTATGCTAGATCTTTACAATCAGTCATTTGACTGGCTGACGGTCTATAACACATATGAGTGATGGGTTTCGGTCACTCGTAAGGTAAAGGGCTTTTGAGCTATGGGAGAAGTATTTTAAGGACAGACCTGGTCAGTATGCTCAGATAGGAAGAGGCTAAATGAGAGGGCTCACTCTCGCCAAAATCTGTCCAGAATTAGCCCAATCCGTTTCCATGGGCTTAGTATGCAGACCTAAGCTTTTCGCCTACCTTCCTGCCTTTGGGACAATGACTCCCATTGTTAGGGCGGAGACATGAATATCTCTTCATTATACAGATCTCTGGTATGCTTTAGATTAGTTTAAATTAAAATATCTATTGGAAAAGCCAACATTTCCTCTTCTTAGGTTTCTGTCATACATTTTTTTTCCTGAAGTGACCTTTTACATACAGAAACCTAGTTCATTTTTTAACAGATGCATTTTGGTCTGTCAAAATGGCCACAGTGGCTCTCTTAAGATCCAATCTATACACTGTGAAAGTGAATGCGCCATTTGTTCACCTCACATCACTTTATCCCTTGGAGATCTATGATCGCTATTGGAGAAAAAAACTGTAATTAATTTAAATGTTCTGTTTTTTCCATCGTCTTCAGTGCATCCGCTACATTTGTTGGTAGAGATTGACCAGTCATTTGTGTAGCATATTTAAAACCTTATTTTCGAAATGGAAGTTATTTAGTGCTTAGGCACATGACACAGGTAGGCTGACACTAAAACAATTCTCTGTGTTGTCTTCCTCACAGAGATTCGCGAGGCGTTCAAGGTATTTGACCGTGATGGGAATGGCTTCATCTCGAAGCAAGAGCTGGGCATGGCCATGAGGTCTCTGGGGTACATGCCCAATGAGGTGGAGCTGGAGGTCATCATACAGAGACTGGACATGGACGGTGAGATAGACACACGCAGGCATGCACACAGACACACAGACACACAGACACACACACACACACACACACACACACAGACACACAGACACACACACACACACACACACACACACACACACACACACACACACACACACACACACACACACACACACACACACACACACACACACACACACACACACACACACACACACACACACAAACAAACACACATACACACACAAACACACACAGACACACACACACACACACACACACACACACACACACACACACACACACACACACACACACACACACACACACACACACACACACACACACACACACACACACACACACACACACACACACACACAGACACACAGACACGGACACACGCAGGCATGCACACAGGCACGCATTCACGACACAGACGGGCGCTCACACCCACCAACCCAAACACAGACACACAGACACACAGACACACAGACACACACACACACACACACAAACACACACACACACTAGCATACCAGGTGTCATCAAGATTCCTGTCATCAACAGGTGATGGTCAGGTGGATTTCGAAGAGTTTGTCACTCTCCTCGGACCCAAGCTGACAGCAGCCGGAATGCCAGACAAGTTCCACGGAACCGACTTTGACTCTGTGTTCTGGAAGGTAAGTAATCATAAACCGCTTCCTTCCTGCTTATTACCACTGACAAGCTACAAAGGCTTCTGGGTGATTAGGATGTAATGCTATACTGTAACTGTCATCTATCGCACCATTTATCCATTATATGGAGACTTTGTGACTTGAAAGGAAAACAAATGTAATTCCCAGATTCAGTGGAGGGTTGATAAGGTGACCCCTCGTGAGTAATGAGGCTTTTATTTGATTAGCTTTTGGAAACGTTAGCTTGCGCATACAACTTTCCCCGACATCACACTTAAACATTGTAATTTTCGATTTACCTGATATAGTCAGCTGGCTAGCATTCGATGTCTGCGGAGGTGTTGTCTTGTAGCCAATCATAATGGACTGTATCGCACGATAACTGAAAACACAACTGTGGGAGGAACGAGAGCGGTCCATTTAAAATCCATTCATTCTTCCCTCACCCCTTGCCCTGCAGGTGTCAACTCGTCAGACATCATGATACATCATCAGAAGTGTCCACTTAATTTGAGGGCTGAGGGGATAGGGTGTGACTTTTATGTGTTTGGAATGCAACCTTAGTATTTACTTAGTACTTAGTATTCTTAGTAATGTTCTTCTGTCCTTCCTGACTTTCAACAACCATCCCCACCCATTTTATACACTAGTCTGACGATCAAAAGAAGAAAAATCCATTTAGATGAAATCAGGTTTTTACTGTGTGACAGTTTTTCAGATAATTACCCTCCCATATTGACAGTAATAGTAAAAAGTATTTCGAGACTGATTCAGAGTCAGGCTTGTGTTAGCATGATCTATGCAGTGTCTTTGTATACAATCTAGATTCTAGAAGAAACTCATATCTTATTGTGTGTGCCCCTCCCGGCCTAAAAAAAAATACATATAAAATTAGCATTTTCACATGTGAAATAGCTGTTTTCACATGCTGAGCTAAAATTTTACTTGACACCATATTTTCACGTGTCTTACATTTTTAATTCACATGTTAACACCAACTTTTCACATGTGATAACATAAACATGTTTTCACCTAACATGTGAATTGCAGTTGCACATGTGAAATTTGTGCTTGGCCGTATTCAAATTGGTTATGCAGTTTGACATGTAAAAATCTCATTTACAGTTTCACAAACTCCACATGAAAAACAATAACGTGTAAATCAAACTTCAGTTTCTCATGCTAGAAAACTGGGTGCCCTTATTTATCCTGTTTAACATGTTAAAATGAACTGATTTAATCTCAACTTAATCTTTTGTCATTTTTGTGCACACATTTTTTATTGCTTTGCAAGTACACTGAAGACATCCAACATACATAATATATACAGCGGAAAACAACTATGCCACGTCAAAACAAGTTGACGTTGAGGTTAAAGAATGTTTTGCTAACCATTACTTTGAACAAAATCAAGATGTAAATATTTTTGTAATGCTTTTTGCATAAATTATCTTAAATTACAGCTCAATTTGAGCAAATTCCAAATTTGCGATTAATAATAATTAATCACAGAAAAACCTGCAGTAAATTCAAGTACATTTGATACCCATAGTTAAAATGTACATTAAAATATGAAGATACACATGTGAAAATGTAGAGGGCATGTGGCGGACATGGTTGCTCATGGTGACATGATGAAGTAGTCTCGCCTGCGACTTCTAAATGAGTTTTGGCTCTCTTGGTTTAATGGTCAAGACGTTGGCTTCTCCCATGGCCTCTAATCCCGCCTGCTACAAAAGCAAACATATGAAACTCATGATGCGAAATGTTGGGAGACCACACATGTCTGAGTAATATGAACAATCCATGTGAATCTTCACACGTGTCCAAAAAAAAGTATGTTTTTCCCCACGTGACATTTGTCATGTGATTTGTTCACATGTGAAAGATTAATGTGAAACATCACAGGTGCCTGAAAACCACATCTGACTCTTGAAAATGTTTTTTTTTTAATAGGAGGTCTATAGCAGTATGCTCAAAATAATTGAATCCCTAAGTCCAGACAGTCATACAGTATGCCACATGTATCAATGGGCAGTGTTGTGATGTATTCTCTGGCTAAAATCTCCAGGATCACTTAGCTTACCATCCCCAAATACAAAACATTGTATAACATTGTATAAACTAAAATCGACCAAATCGACCATAGAGCAGTGTGTGTGTGTGTGTGTGTGTGTGTGTGTGTGTGTGTGTGTGTGTGTGTGTGTGTGTGTGTGTGTGTGTGTGTGTGTGTGTGTGTGTGTGTGTGTGTGTGTGTGTGTGTGTGTGTGTGTGTGTGTGTGTGTGTGTGTGTGTGTGTGTGTGTCCAGACTGACATGCAGAAGCTGACGGTAGAGGAGCTGAAGAGGCTGCTGTATGATACATTCTCCGACCACCTCACCATGAAGGATATCGAGAACATCATCATGACCGAGGAGAGTCACATAGCGAACCCAGGGGCCTGCCAGGTGGATATAGACAGTAAGAAACCTTATAGTACACACTTTATAGTATACATGTTATAGTACACACTTTGTAGTACACACTGTATAGTACACACTTTGTAGTACACACTTTGTGGTAACCACTTTAACGTGTCTCAGGTTAATATGGACAGTAGGAGACCTATTGTACACTTTGATATGCTTCCAGTATAATAGTTTAATTGAGAAAGACATCTGTGCTGAACAAAAACATAAACACGACATGTAAAGCGTTGGTTCCATGATGCATGATAAAATATCCCAGAAATGTTCCATACATACAAAAAGCTTATTTCTCTAAAATGTTGTCCACAAACGTGTTTATATCCCTGTTAGTGAGCATTTCTCCTTTGCCAAGATAAGCCATCCACCTGACAAGTGTGCCATATCAAGAAGCTGAATAAAGAAATGACATACTGTAGATGGCTTTTTTTTCTTGCCACTCTTCCATAAAGCCCAGTTCTGTGGAGTGTACGGCTTAAAGTATTCCTATGGACAGATACTCCAATCTCCAATCTCCCCTTTGCAGATTTGCAGCTCCTTCAGGGTTATCTTTGGTCTCTTTGTTTCCTCTCTGATTAATGCCCTCCTTGCCTGGTCTGTGAGTTTTAGTGGTCAGCCCTCTCTTGGCAGGACTGTTGTGGTGCCATATTCTTTCCATTTTTTAATAATGGATTTAATGGTGCACTGCGGGATGTTCAAAGTTTCTGATATTGTTTTATAACCCAACCCTGATCTGTACTTCTCCACAACTTTTTTTCCCTGACCTGTTTGGAGAGCTCCTTGGTCTTCATGGTGCCACTTGCTTGGTGGTGCCCCTTGCTTGGTGATGTTGCAGACTCTGGGGACAGAACAGGATATATGTGTAGATCATGTGACAGATCATTTGAGACTTATATGGCACATGGGTGGACTTTATTTAACTAATTATATGACTTCTGGAGGTTATTGGTTGCACGAGATTTAGGGGCTTCATAGCAAAGGGGGTGAATACATATGCACGCACCACTATTTCATATTTTTTTATTTTTATGTATTTCTTTTCACCAATTTGGACTATTTAGTGGATGTCCGTTACATAAAATCCAAATATATATATTTTTTTAATTACAGGTTGTAATGCAACAAAATAGGATGAACGCCAAGGTTGATGAAAACTTTTGCAAGGCACTGTACACCAAACTCCTTAATATATTCAATTTTATCATGCTTCTCAGGTGCCAATGCATTTGTTATCTTGTTTGGAGCTAACTGAAATCAGAGCTGTAATCTAGGTAATTATGTATCGTACACACTGGTGTAAAAACACATCTCCAAGCAATTTTCATCCGTAATAATTGTGTTCATATACTTGTACATTTGGAGATGAGATTACAATGTAACTTGCCTCCGGTATCAGATATGTGCAGAGCATCAAAAGAGATTTTATTCAAAAGACTCACAGGTGCACGTCTCTCCTTCTTGATCATCTCTCACTTTCCTCCATCTCCTCTTGTCTCCTTTTCCTGTCAAGCAGCTAGTCCAACGCAGCAAGTCAAGCAGACGTGTGTACGCAAGAGCCTGATATGTGCTTTTGCCATCGCTTTCATCATCAGCGTCATGCTTATCGCAGCCAATCAGGTGCTACGGAGTGGCATGAAGTAGGCGGGGACGGCCATGGCCTCCTGACCCTCTGAAAGAGACTGCTGTAAGACACCTGGACAAATGACTGAGAAAAGAACAGCTCAACAACAACAACAGACAATTAATCCCCCATCTACATAAACTGACAGAAAGGCATGGCTCTCATCCAAATGCCTTCATGGGCATATTTCCCAACATGCTCCTTTATCTCCTTTCTGAATGGAACCCATTGAGACCCTTAACTACGGTGGCCTGGAGGTTGACCATCATCTGTGCATGAAGTGCATGGATTTAACCAGTCGTCTCTTGAAACATTTGTAGACCTTATTATCAGTGTATATCCATATGACTGTGTAACAAACAGAGGTGTGTCATTATTAACTTATTGTGAACCAACTGTGACCAACTTTGTTAATAGGGTCGCGGGTCAAGGGGTCAGTGGCGGGAATGAACAATGGGTTTTACATCTGTACTGTGTATCAAACAACAACAAACGGAAAAGTTAATATTTCATAATAAATGTATATTTCACAGTTCTGCATGATCAAAAGGGCTGTTTAGTGGACTACATGATCATATCCTAAAAGTAGTTTTTGGACAACTGTTCTTATTGACATACTGTGGACTATTAGCTTCACTGAGCACTCCATAATGACCACAACATATCTCACAGCCATAACGATCATAACGTATCTCACTGTCATAAGGAACATAAGATATGTCACTGCCATAAGGATCCTTACATTCCTTACTGCCATTGAAAAACCAATAACTCAGACGTGATGGGTGTTGTATTAGCATATCACTGGGAAATCATACAGTATTTGCTTGATATGTGACATATATGCATAATAACATTATAACAGAGATGTCTGCTCTGTACACGGGGAATATGATGGATGTGATGGAATGTATACACTGCTATATTAGGCAATACATCACAAGTATACATTTCACATGTGATATCGCTGGCTAGACATGTTCAATATAGAACTGTAGGCTCATCCATGAGGAAGCTCTGCTCTGGGGAATTGAAGCAGGAACAATAACCTTCAATCCACTTCCATGCCTTGGTAGCTCCTTGTTGTCCTTGGAATGCAATCCTCTTCCTATGGCGACTTTGAACATACCATAGTAATATATTCTATCTTGTTTTTTTTAATTAAAAAGTAATGACATTCACACTAGATAAAAGAACCAGGAAGCACTTTCATCTTAAAGACACTTCTGAAACCATTCTGGGACACAGACTTTGCTATACTGATCATCAAATGGCCTGTGAAGCCCTGCAATAAAGCACTAATCCAACTCTGGGCAATATTTCCACCATTGCTGTTCCAGTGCTCTTCAGAGTGTTGTGCATGATTGCCAGTGACATCTTGGAATACTGATCATCTCTATACATCTGTATAATACACATTTTGACCAAAGCTATGAAAGTCAACCATTGTGTGGAGTAAATGGCTCTCAGAATGGAAAGAGAGAGAACAGTAAAACAAGTACATGGAAAAGCACACCATTTTTTTATGTAGTTGCCAAATAAAAGGGAAACTTGAATAGCTCATCAATATGTATTGTTGTTGGAATTCTAAAAATAGTCATGATGTCTTCTATTAGATTTGTTGTAAAGAAACTACTAGGACAAGTACAATACATTGCACTGGAGAGACGCAAAAACAAAGAACGAAAAGATAAATACACTTCACTAAAATGCTTACATCTGTTTTGGAGGCTGAGGACATTTATTTTGTAATGTAATGGAAGGTAGCCTAGTGGTTAGAGCGTTGGGCCTGTAATCGAAAGGTTGGTAGATCGAACAAGGCAGTTAATCCACTGTTCCTAGGCCGTCATTGTAAATAAGAATTTGTTCTTATCTGACTTGCCCAGTTAAATAAAACCTACTGTATTGGACTATTTGGTTTCACATGATTGAGCACACCAATATTTTGGTGTTACAATTCAGCAACCGGGTGATGGAATTATGATTACTGTCCTGTCTAAAAACAGTCAAGACAGACAACAATTATCTCATTTCGCTGAGCGTTTTGTTAAAAGCAGCAAGGTCGCAGTAAGGTTGCAGCAAGGTCACAGAGGACATAATACAATTGCACATTGTCAATTCACCGTACTGTAAACAAATAGCTTTGTTTTCATTTTGCACTTTATAATATGGCGTAGATGCACACAATGATAATACACAGCCATTATGATTGTGTTCAATTTCAAAACATACTGTACATGCATCTTGAATGGTTACAGTATTGTATATACATGTTCCTTACATCTTCAGAAAAAATGGGAGTAGATGATAGATAACTGATATATGAACCCACTTCATCTGTTGTTGGTACATATTGTATCAGCTTGGGTGACACTAAAATGTCAGCTTGGGTGACACTAATATGTCAGCTTGGGTGACACTAAAATGTCAGCTTGGGTGACACTAATATGTCAGCTTGGGTGACACTAATATGTCAGCTTGGGTGACACTAATATGTCAGCTTGGGTGGCACAAATATGTCAGCTTGGGTGACACTAATATGTCAGCTTGGGTGATACTAATATGTCAGCTTGGGTGACACTAATATGTCAGCTTGGGTGACACTAATATGTCAGCTTGGGTGATACTAATATGTCAGCTTGGGTGACACTAATATGTCAGCTTGGGTGATACTAATATGTCAGCTTGGGTGACACTAATATGTCAGCTTGGGTGACACAAATATGTCAGCTTGGGTGACACTAAATATGCCAGCTTGGGTGACACTAATATGTCAGCTTGGGTGATACTAATATGTCAGCTTGGGTGACACTAATATGTCAGCTTGGGTGACACAAATATGTCAGCTTGGGTGACACTAATATGTCAGTTTGGGTGATAATAATATGTCAGCTTGGGTGACACTAATATGTCAGCCTGGGTGACACTAATATGTCATCTTGGGTGACCCTAATATGTCAGTTTGGGTGACACTAATATGTCAGCTTGGGTGACACTAATATATCAGCTTGGGTGACACTAATATGTCAGCTTGGGTGACACTAGTATGGCAGCTTGGGTGATACTAATATGTCAGCTTGGGTGACACTACAATGTCAGCTTGGGTGATACTAATATACCAGCTTGGGTGATACTAATATACCAGCTTGGGTGATACTAATATGTCAGCTTGGGTGATACTAATATGTCAGCTTGGGTGACACGAATATGTCAGTTTGGGTGATACTAATATGTCAGCTTGGGTGACACGAATATGTCAGTTTGGGTGATACTAATATGTCAGCTTGGGTGACCCTAATATGTCAGCTTGGGTGACACTAATATGTCAGTTTGGGTGATAATAATATGTCAGCTTGGGTGACCCTAATATGTCAGCTTGGGTGACCCTAATATGTCAGCTTGGGTGATACTAATGTCAGCTTGGGTGACCCTAATATGTCAGCTTGGGTGACCCTAATATGTCAGCTTGGGTGATACTAATATGTCAGCTTCGGTGATACTAATATGTCAGCTTGGGTGACACTAATATGTCAGCTTCGGTGATACTAATATGTCAGCTTCGGTGATACTAATATGTCAGTTTGGCTGACATTTGGCTACAATGGTTACATATCATTACTTTTGGCATATTCTAATGAGATCATTTTGCATTTTGAAACAGAGGGTGTTGAGAATGTTGTTCCATGACCTAATACTTTGCCTTATACTCTGAGACATGAAACACTCCGAGACATGTTTATTATCAAAGCAAAGCTATACAAAAATATAAAGACCAATCAAATATTTATTTTCTTTTTACAGATTAAACAAAACATATTGTATTGAAAATGTTGATAGTTTACTGAATGTTAAAGTTCTATTAATTGTACTTTGATACTTTATGTCTCAAAAACGATGTTGTATT
This sequence comes from Oncorhynchus keta, assembly GCF_023373465.1. Lineage (NCBI taxonomy): Eukaryota > Metazoa > Chordata > Actinopteri > Salmoniformes > Salmonidae > Oncorhynchus > Oncorhynchus keta. The sequence goes on along the minus strand of NC_068445.1, from coordinate 36,140,652 downwards.
ATCCACCCGCTGTGACACATGTTCATTGATCACACCATATGTACCTGTCTGTCTGTGGAATGATATTTCACATAAATAAAAGTATATTGGCGCAATGCATCGATGTGTGAAATCCTTTCGATTCATCAATTCTACAATCCCAGTTGACAACTTTGTGGACTGTCTCTATGGACTGTGTCACAATACTGTTTGATATGATTTCAGATTGTAACTCAATATAAACGGATGGGCTTTCTTGGGTTCAGTGGATTTATAGATTGCTATTCCATCTGAAGTAGCATCTTGGTTTCTCAGAGTCTCTGAGTCCAAGCTGTGCAATCTGTCACATGGTTTAAAACCGTAGGTAGCATCCCACTTTGAAGATGCTTACATTGCAGTTTAACTAGCGAGCACAGTAACACAGATGATATGATAGTCAGTCCATGCTATCCTATGATGTACAGTATGTGTGGATCCCAACTGGGTATGATGCTAACTTCCTGTAGCCATGGATCCTCCACTGAGATGTTTGGGATCCTAACCCAGTATCATCACCAATCCTTCGGCTTCTTATCACCTTCATCCACCCCTTTGAACGTTCTGATGCAAGTCAGGCTGCTGGAAAACTACCCTCCAACAACACACACTTGGGAGATGTTAATTTACACTATGTGGTATTTGCTAGGCTCTTGATACAATGTGTGGAAATGTTAAGACATCAGACATTTTTTATTGTAACTCATGCATCCAGTCATTTTGATGTCGTTTGCCATTTGGGAGAGGGGAGTGACATGTCTGAAGATAGTCTGCTGCATAGTTAAAGCATGGGTATGCAGGCTCGGCCTCAGGTGGGGATTTCTGTGTTGATTTATTAGGATCCCCATGGCAACGCCAATGGTGACTACTGGGGTCTGACACAACGAAAAAACATTACAGACAAAATACTTTACATACATTTAAAATATGAACATGTAGTGTGTTTGTGTGTGCCTCTATCAGTTCCATGTACATGTCAGTACATACACACAACAACTATGTGACATGGGGGAGAGGCGTTGTGTCATGAAGTGTTGCTTCATTTATTTTTTGAAACCAGGTTTGCTGTTCACTTGCGCTATATGAGATTGAAGGGAGTTCCGTGCACTCATGGCTTTGTATAATACTGTACATTTCCTTTCATTTGTTCTAAACCTGGGGACTGAGAAAAAAAACCTAGTGGCATGTCTGGTGGGGTAAGTGTGTGTGTCAGTGCTCTGTTTAAGTTTACTATGCAAACAAATTGGAATTTACAACAAATTATTGTTTCTTACAAAAACAAGAAGTGATGCAATTAGCCTTTCTTAAACTCTTAGTCAATCAATCAATCACATTTATTTATAAAGCCCTTCTTACATCAGCTGCTGTCACAAAGTGCTGTACAGAAACACAGCCTAAAACCCCCCAAAAAACAAATCAAATGTATTTATAAAGCCCTTCTTACATCAGCAGATATTTCAAAGTGCTGTACAAAAAGCAATGCAGCTGTAGAAGCACAGTGGCTAGGAAAAACTCCCTAGAAAGGCCAAAACCTAGGAAGAAACCTAGAGAGGAACCAAGCTATGAGGGGTGGCCATTCCTCTTCTGGCTGTGCCGGGTGGAGATTATAACAGAACATGCCTAAGATGTTCAAATGTTCATAGATGACCAGCAGGGTAAAATAATAATAATCACAGTGGTTGTCGAGAGTGCAACAGGTCAGCACCTCAGGAGTAAATGTCAGTTGGCTTTTCATAGCCGATCATTCAGAGTATCTCTACCTCTCCTGCTGTCTCTAGATAGTTGAAAACAGCAGGTCTGGGACAGGTAGCACGTCCGGTGAACAGGTCAGGGTTCCAGTGGAGAGAGGGGAACCGGCCAGGCAGAGACAGCAAGCATGGTTCGTTGCTCTAGTGCCTTCCGTTCACATTCACCCTCCTGGGCCAGACTACACTCAATCATAGGACCTACAGAAGTGATGAGACTTCAATAAAGATTTAAAGGTTGAGACCGAGTCTGTGTCTCTTACATGGATAGGCAGACCATTCCATAAAAATGGAACTCTATAGGAGAAAGCCCTGCCTCCAGCTGCTTGCTTAGAAATTCTAGGGACTGGCTTGCATAGTATTAATATTAGACCTCTGATTACAATGAAGAGCAAGCACTTGCAGCACTTGACCCTATGACTTGACAATAATCAAGATATGATCAAACTAGAGCCTGCGGGGCTTGCTTTGTGGAGTGCCGTGTTAAAAAAACAGACCATCTCTTTATTACAGACCTTTCCCCATCATTACAACCATTGAATTTATATGTTTTGTCCATGACAGTTTACAATCTACGGTAACACCAAGTAATTTAGTCTCCTCAACTTGTTCAAAAGCCACATCATTCATTACCAGATTTAGCTGAGGTATAGAGCTTAGGGAATGATTTGCACCAAATACAATGCTGTTAGTTTTAGAGATGTTCAGGACCAGTTTATTACTGGCTACCCATTCCAAAACTGCAACTCTTTGTTAAGGGTTTCAGTTACTTTATTAACTGTGGTTGCTGATGCGTATATGATTGAATCATCAGCACACATAGACACACATGCTTTGTTTAATGCCAGTGGCAGGTCATTGATCAAAACAGAAAAGAGTAGAGGGCCCAGAGAGCTGCCCTGTGGTACACCACACATTTAAAATTAGATCATCTTCCATTAAAGAAAACCTAAGTTATATTAGATAGATAGCTCTGAATCCACGATATTGCAGATGTTGAAAAGCCATAACACATAAGTTCTCAACAACAGGTTATCATCAATAATATCAAAGGCTATACTGAAATCTAACAGTGCAGATCCCACAATCTTCTTATTATTCATTTATTTCAAACAGTCATCAGTCATTTATGTCAGTGCATTACATGTTGAGTGCCCTTCTCTATAAGCATGCTGAAAGTCTGTTGTTAATTGGTTTACAGAGAAATAGCATTGTATTTGGTCAAACACCATTTTTTCCAACAGTTTGCTAAGAGCTAGCAGCAAGCTGATAGGTCTGCTGTTAGAACCAGTAAAGGCCACTCTTTACCACTCTTGGGTTCTAGAATGACTTTGGCTTCCCTCCAGGACAAAGACTTTCCTCTAGGCTCAGTTTAAATATATGACTGATAGGTGTGGCTATAGTCAGCTACCATATTCAGTAGCTTTCCATCTAAATTGTCAATGCCAGGAGGATTGTCATTATTGATCAATAGCAATAATTCTTCCACCTCTCCCACATAAACTTGACAAAATTCTAACTTTCAATGCTTTTCTTTTATTATATATATTTTTTATGCATGAGTACAATGGCTCACTGTTTGTTGATAGCATTTCCTGCCTAAGTTTGCCCACTTTGCTAATGAACTGATCATAAAAATAATTGGAAACAACAAATGGTTTTGTGATGAATAAGCCTTTGGATTAAATGAAAGATGGAGTTGAATTTGTTATTCTGCCCATAATTTCATTTAAAATACTCAAACTGTTTTTCTTTCTATCATTCTTTCTATTATTGATCTTGGCTTCATAATACAGTTTATTCTTCTTTTTGTTGAGTTTAGTCACATAATTGCTCAATTTTCAGCAAGTCAGCCAGTCAGATGTGCAGACAGAATTATTAGCCATTATTTTTGCCCCATCTCTTTCAACCATACCATTTTTCAATTCCTCATCAATCCATGGAGCTTCAACAGTTCTAAAAGTCAGTTTTTAACAGATGCATGTGTATCAATAATTGGAAGAAGACATTTCATAAATTCATCAAGCGCAGCATCTGGATGCTCCTTATTATTCACAAAAGTCAAAGCTACATATTTTGTTTGATTTCTTATACATGATATTAGGCCCAGATTTTGTAACTTTGTCATTTCTGAATATAGCCACTATATTGTGATCAACGCATCCAATGGGTACGTATACAGCTTTAGAACAAAGTTCTACAGTAGTACTAAAAATGTGATCAATACATGGGGATGATCTTGATTCTGTAGTGGTTATAAACACCTTAGAAGGATGATTGATAACCTGAACCAGATTGCAGGCACTGGTTACACTGAGAAGTGTAAAGACTGATGCTGGGAGACGAGAAGCAAGTAAAGGGAGTGAACATTTAATGGATAACCGACAAGAAACAAACAAGGACAGCGTCTGGACAGAGGAAAACATAACGACATCAATGCTGACAAGGGTAACAAACTGAGGAGCAGCACCCTCGAGCACCAGAGAGGGGGAGCGGGTGTGCCTGTCACCTGGACCGTTGGCAGGTTTTCCAGTCCTGTGGTCGCGCACCACCTCAATCTTCCTGTGGTCCATCTTCAGTTTCTTAGAGATCATTTCCCTCACTTTGTCCTCAGACTCCGTCCAGGTCTCATGTGGAGATTTTGCAATTCCGTCCACAACCATGTTGTTCCTCTTTGATTGTCCATAGAGATAATATGATTTCTCCATCATTGTTTTCATTGATTCACATATGGAACTGATGTCCTCTCTCAATGACTTAAAGATTGCTGTAATCTTGCCGTCTTCCTTTTTAAACTCATTGAGCTGCCCCTGGGAGAACTGCAAACTGTTCTTCAGGTCCTGGACCTCTCTGGTCAGGTCGTCCAGTATTTGGACAAAACCCTTGAAGCTATTTTCTTGTTGTTGTAACAACTCACAGGGGAGATTGAAAACAACAACAACAAACAGCAGGGATCTAGACAGCCACAAGCCTGGGACAATCCGCAGTCCAGTCACAATGGCTGGGTTCAAGCCCTCAAGAAAACCCTGCTAGCATGATAGGCAGCTGGCTAGCTGCTACGCATAACAGCTCCGCAAAAATGGCCATGGTCGGCAGGATCATTGGAGAGATAGCAGTAGTCCCAGCAACTGACGCCAACCACGTTGTGGGATTCAAACTCAAAAAGGTAGCTAGCTAGTAAATAACTTTTACAATAGATTTTCAAAACTTTCCAAAACAACAAACCAAGCTTCCCCTCGTTCCGCGTTCAACAGGAAGTGATGAAGGAGGATAGAACAATGAGACTGATAGAAAAATGTGGTGAATGGCCTTATATGTGTTTACCTGTTAAGAAGACCTGGGCTAGCCTCATGATCTATGATATTCATTGCCCATCCGAGGGTTTAGGCCCAGCTTCTCCATGTAATCTTTAGGGTACCATTTTAACAGCGCTCAAATATTACGGTGTAACCTAAAAGGTTTGTATTAATCAACCTACTTGTATTGGGAAGAATTTAAACTCAGAACAGATAAATCTGTGTCGTCGAAGATGAGAAGGTGGCGATATTTACAGAATATAGTGAACAGTATGTATACACAGAAAGTTATAAATTATACCTTTGCTATATTTAAACCTACTGACCTCGAATCACACAGATATGTATTATTGACCTCTAATCACACAGATATTTAAACCTATTGACTCCTAATCACACAGATATTTAAATCTACTGACCTCGATTCACACAGATATTTCCTGGATGTGTTATTTCCCTCTGTACTTGTGTAAAATGAAAAAAGTAAAATGATGATGTCACAGTATGAATCAGAGTGACTTGGTGTTTCCGTCTTCCGTACAGGAGCAGAAAAAACATCCCATTTCCTTTGTAACAACATTAATCAATAGTTGCACCGATTGCCCCAAGGAATCTCCTAGTAATCAAAAGTACATACATGACATGACATTCATCTTTTTATTATTAGTTCTTATATATATTAGAGTCAAACATCTAAGAAACAACAATGAATGTCTGGGGCACCGCCATCACAACATATATTGGAGACAGTGATCTATGACAGCCTGAAAATGAATGTATAGTGTATGTTTTAACCCATTAAAGCTGCAGACTGAGACTCAAAAAACAACATACATCCCTTTGACTTCTTCATGATAGGACTAACTGTCAGCTAGCTAAGCTTGATTCATTGGTAGAAACCTTGGCTTAGATTCAATTAGATAGATGTTTTGGTGATGTTGGAGGAGTAGGAGCCGGTGAGAGGCTGCTATTGTGTGTCACAAACCAATCCCTTATTAAGTTCAAAATGGCGCTAGAAAGTTAGAAATAATGACTCAAATGTCAAACCATTGATGTTTCCATGTCAATTTAAATGAGGGGATTTATGCCTGTCTGCCTAATTTGAGTGTTTGAACTTGTAACGTGGCTGCATGAAATTCTGATTGAATCTCGCCCCTTGGATAAGTGCAACATGATCTCACGAACTCAAGTCGAAATGAGACATTTATCCAATTGTCACATTTGTCAAAATGTAAGGTCACAGCTACGATGCACAAACATTGTAGAAATGGGAATGGATGATTATTTTAGCCTTGTAAAGCTACTCAACCAGGTTGGATACGTGATATGATGCATGTGCTGTTTAGAAGACAATCCCCCAAGCCATATATAGCGTATCTCCTGGATTGTTTGAAGGCTCAATTACTCACGGCAGCTTTGTTTTCAGGCACCGGATTCAGAACCTGTATTGTCCCAGTAGGCAGAGGGCTTACTGAAGTTCAACATATCACAGATGTCTCCCATGAATCCATGGGAACAACATATCGCTAGAGATGAGGAGAGACTAAAAGCTTTTTTGGGAGCCGAAAATACTTTATTTAATCTTTAAAAAGTTTGACTCATACAGTTCCTTTAGGCCTATCTGATTTTTTTATTAGACTTGAAACCCAGACTCAGGGGTGGTCTACTGCATCTCAAAGGCTTTGTGCAGCACCACTGCCTAGCTCAAAGATCAAATTTGGTGTTAAAATACACACTTACTAAACTGGAGATCTATAGAGCTTTGAAAAAGTAGACTGTAAAAAAAACACGCACAAAATCTATTTTTTTCAACTAATTATTATTAAGTAACTGGTTCCACAGTCTTTTTTTTGTGTTTACTCAACTTTTCGGTCGAAGTGTTACAGTAGCTGAACTTAACATGTTAAGTTTGCCCAAACTAAGCTCCAATATGAGAAAATGTAAGCAAGAATGTGCTTGTGCAATTATTAAGTCTATCAAACAAGTCAATTAGAGTGCATTTAATATGTGTCCACACCTGGGATTTGAACTCACAACCTCTAGGTTCACGGCATGCAGATCTTCCTACTACACCACCAAGTCTTATTGCAGCTTCAGTCTACATCTAGAGTACTCCTGATATCTCAAGGAGTTTTCTTGAGTGTACTTTCAACAGAGCTGAGATTTACTTTGAAGTGCAAAGTGTAGCAATACATGTGAAATAAGTTATTAACACAGATATTAATGGCGTCGCAGGAACATTGGAAAAAGCTACAATGGGCTCCTGACCATTTCTGCTATTGTGTGTGTTTTTTTGCGCTGATAATTTTTTACATAATGTTTCCACCATCATTTCCTAGAAACAAAAACAGCTTCTGGACATCAGAACAGCGATAACAAACCTCGATTTGGATGAAAGTTTGTACTTTAACGAGTCGGAGACGTAGGACATACTGCTCACCTCGGACCAGGATCTAATCCCAGACACACAGAAAAGAAAAAGGCTGAGTGAGTGAAGCAGTGGTCTAAGGTACTGCATCACAGTGAGGTGCTGCACAATTAGCTCACTGTCATCTGGGTTTGGCTGGCTGGGGTATCCTTGTCCCATTGTGCTTTAGTGACCCTATGGCTGTGCACTGATACAGTCACCACTTACTGCATATTAAGGAGTTTGGTGTACAGTGCCTTGCAAAAGCATTTATCAATCTTGGTGTTTTCCCTATTTTGTTGCAACCTGTAATTTAACCTCTTCAACCTATGGGGGCGCTATGTCATTATTGGATAAAAAAAACGTGCCCGTTTTAAGCGCAATATTTTGTCACGAAAAGATGCTCAACTATGCATATGGCTGCTTTGGAAAGAAAACACTCTGACGTTTCCAAAACTGCAAAGATATTATCTGTGAGTGCCCCAGAACTGATGCTACAGGCGAAACCAAGATGAAACTTCAAACAGGAAATGAGCAGGATTTTTGACGCTCTGTTTTTCATTGTCTCCTTATATGGCTGTGAAAGCGCCACGAATTAGCCTGCCCTTTCTATCGTTTCTCCAATTGTCTGCAGCATTGTGACGTATTTGTAGGCATATCATTGGAAGATTGGCCATAAGAGACTACATTTACCAGGGGTCCGCCCGGTGTCCTTTGTTGAAATTGTTGCGTAATCTCCAAGCTGCTCGCATTCATCCATGTGATTGAGACAGAGAAGGAGACTTCCAGGAATGATATATCATGAAGAGATATGTGAAAAACACCTTGAGGATTGATTCTAAACAACGTTTACCATGTTTCAGTCGATATTATGGAGTTAATGTGGAAGAAAGTTTGGCGTTTGGATGAATGAATTTTTGTTTTTTTTTGGTAGCCAAACATGACGCAGAAAACCCCTGCACAAATAATCTTTCAGGGAAAACTGAACATTTGCTATCTAACTGAGAGTCTCCTCATTGACAACATCTGAAGTTCTTCAAAGGTAAATTATTTTATTTGAATGGTTTTCTGGTTTTTGTGAAAATGTTGCCTGCTGAATGCTAACGCTAAATGCTATGCTAATGCTAAATGCTGTTACACAAATGCTTGTTTTGCTATGGTTGAGAAGCATATTTTTGAAAAACAGTGTTGTTAACAAAAGGCTAAGCTTGAGAGCTAGCATATTTATTTAATTTCATTTGCGATTTTCATGAATAGTTAACGTTGCGTTATGGTAATGAGCTTGAGGCTGTATTCACGATCCCGGATCCGGGATGGTTCGACGCAAGAAGTTAAAAGGAATTTTATTTGGATTTCATGTATGGTGCTTCCTCCTGACACGTTGGTGCGGCTGACTTCCGGGTTAAGCAAGCTTGGCAGGGTTGTGTTTCGGAGGAGGCATGACTCTTGACCTTCACCCCTCCCAAGTCTGTATGGGAAATGCAGTAATTGGAGAAGACTGTAATTACCAATTGGATATCACTGAAAAGGTGACGTGCAGGCACCCTAACAAAACAACATTGGCAAGTACATAAACCTCCTCAACCCTCTGTTTTATTTGCTGTCAAATTGAGCAAACACATCATTTTAAGTTAACTGAATGTTTGCCTATATTTTCTCATGTTCGGGCTTTGTTTGAGCTAACTAAAAATGTTGGATTCAGGTAACATTTTGAGCAAACATTTTGAGAGAACAAAAAAAAGGCTGTGGAACCAGTTATGTAATAATATTTAGATGTTCACTGTTTTTTGACAATGAACATGCACTTAAAGGTTGCTCTGTACCTCATCAGCAAAACATATATTTTTTAAAGACTTAAAATGCCATGGTGGAGAAATGTTTTCTTTTACAAGGACAATGTAATCAATACAACTTCGCCAGAGTGGATGGTAATCACTCAATATCAGGAATGTCAAACGATGTATATAATCAATCTTTAGGATGTTTTTATCATGAATCTTCAATAATGTTTCAACCAGAGAATTCCTTTGTCTTTAGAAATGAAAAGGAATGGAGGTAACTCTCACTGGCGCACGCCTGACTGAGCACATGCCCTTCTGGCAGACCCATGACTCAATCAGCTCTTATTCTCTCCCACTTCACAGTAGAAGCCTGAAACAAGGTTCTAAAGTCTATTGACATCTAGTGGAAGCATTGGGAAGTGCAATATGACCCCACAGACACTGTAAATTGGATAGGCTTAGACTTGAAAAGCGACAAACCTCAGATTTCCCACTTCCTGGTTGGATGTTTTCTCAGTTTTTTTGCCTGCCATATGAGTTATGTTATACTCACACATCATTCAAACAGTTTTAGAAACTGCAGCGTGTTTTCTATCCAAATCTACTAATAATATGCATATCCTATCATCTGGGCCTGAGTAGCAGGCAGTTTATTTTGGGAACGCTTTTCATCCGGACGTGAAAATACTGCCCCCTATGTAACGGTTTTCTAGGTGTGGTGAAGGAGAGTCGGACCAAAACGCAGCGTGTAGATTGCGATCCATGTTTAATCAAACAAATGTAAACACGAAATAACACAAACACTACAAAACAATAAACGTAACGAAAACCGAAACAGCCTATACTTGTCAACTAACACAGCGACAGGAACAAAGACACTAAGGACAATCACCCACGAAACACACAAAGAATATGGCTGCCTAAATTTGGTTCCCAATCAGAGACAACGATAAACACCTGACTCTGATTGAGAACCACTCCAGACAGCCATAGATTCTGCTAGATCACCCTTCGAGCTACAATCCCACTATATACCAAAACCCCAAGACAAAACACACCACAATACAAAAACCCCATGCCACACCCTGGCCTGACCCAATACATAAAGATAAACACAAAATACTTTGACCAGGGTGTGACAGAACCCCCCCTAAGGTGCGGACTCCCGAACGCACCTCAAAACAATAGGGAGGGTCCGGGTGGGCGTCTGTCCATGGTGGCGGCTCCGGCGCGGGACGTGGACTCCACTCAGTCAATGTCTTAGTCCCCTCTCCTCGCGTCCCTGAATAGTCCACCCTCGCCGCCGACCATGGCTTAGTAGTCCTCACCCAGAACCCCACTGGACTGAGGAGCAGATCGGGACTGAAGGACAGCTCGGGACTGAGGCAGCTCGGGACTGAGGGGAAGCTCGGGAGTGAGAGAAAGCTCGGGAGTGAGAGAAAGCTCGGGAGTGAGAGAAAGCTCGGGAGTGAGAGAAAGCTCAGGAGTGAGAGGAAGCTCAGGAGTGAGAGTAAGCTCAGGCAGGTTGATGGATCTACCAGATCCTGGCTGGCTGGTAGTTCCGGCAGATGCTGGCTGACTGGTGGATCCTGGCTCACTAGCGGATCTGGCAGATCCTGGCTGACTGGCGGATCCTGGCTGACTGGCGGATCCTGGCTGACTGGCAGATCCTGGCTGACTGGCGGATCCTGGCTGACTGGCAGATCCTGGCCGACTGGAAGTTCTGGCGGATCCTGGCAGACTGGCGGATCCTGGCTGACTGGCGGATCCTGGCTGACTGGCACTTCTGACGGATCCTGGCTGACTGGCACCTCTGGCGGATCCTGGCAGACTGGTGGATCCTGGCAGACTGGCGGATCCTTGCAGACTGGCAGCTCCTTGTAGACTGACAGCTCTTTGCAGACTGGCATCTCTGGCTGCTTCATGCAGACTGACAGCTCTGGCTGCTTCATGCAGACTGACAGCTCTGACTGCTCCATGCAGGCTGGCAGCACCTTGCAGACTGGCAGCTCCTTGCAGACTGACAGCTCCTTGCAGACTGACAGCTCTGGCTGCTCCATGCAGGCTGACAGCTCCTTGCAGACTGGCAGCTCCTTGCAGACTGGCAGCTTCTTGCAGACTGACAGCTCTGGCTGCTTCATGCAGACTGGCAGCTCTGGCTGCTTCATGCAGACTGGCAGCTCTGGCTGCTCTTTGCAGGCTGACAGCTCTGACTGCTCCATGCAGGCTGACAGCTCTGGCTGCGCTGAACAGACAGGAGACTCCAGCAGCGCTGTAGAGGAAGAAGGCTCTAGCTGCGCTGAACAGGCGGGAGGCTCCGGCAGCGCAGGAGAGGCGAGGCGCACTGTAGGCCTGATGCGTGGTGCTGGCACTGGTTGTACTGGGCCGAGGACACGCACAGGAAGCCTGGTGCGGGGAGCTGCTACCTGAAGGGCTGGTGTGTTTAGGTGGCACAGGATGGGCTAGACCGTGAAGGCGTACTGGAGATCTTGAGAGCAGTGTTGGCACAGGACGTGCAAGGCTAGGGATGTGCACAGGAGGCCTGGTGCGTGAGGCTGGCACCAACTTCACCAGCCGACTAACACGCACCTCAGGACGAGTATGGAGCGCTGACCCAGGTGCCATCAAATCCCTGACACGTTCCGTCGGGCGAATTCCATGCAAAAAGCACCAACTCCCTCATTTCTCTCTCCTCCAATTTCCCCATTAACTCCTTCACAGTCTCTGCTTCGCTCACCTCCAACACCGGCTCTGGTCTCCTCCTTGGCGGCTCCTCACGATAAACAGGGAGATTTGGCTCAGGTCTGACTCCTGACTCTGCCACTCTCTCCCTGAGCCCCCCAAGACATTTTTGGGGCTGACTCTCAGGCTTCCTTGCCAACCGTGTTCCCTCATATCGCCGGCTCCTCTCTCTGGCTGACTCTGCTCTCCTCGCTGCCTCCACCTGTTCCACCTTTGGGCGGCTACACTCCCCTGGTTTAGCCCAGGGTCCTCTCCCGTCGAGGATTTCCTCCCATGTCCAAAAATCCTTATTGCGCATCTCCTCTTTGGGCTGGTCCTGCCTGTTGACATGCTGCTTGGTCCGTTTCTGGTGGGTGATTCTGTAACGGTTTTCGAGGTGTGGTGAAGGAGAGTCGGACCAAAACGCAGCGTGTAGATTGCGATCCATGTTTAATCAAACAAACGTAAACACGAAATAACACAAACACTACAAAACAATAAACGTAACGAAAACCGAAACAGCCTTGTCACGCCCTGGTCTAAGTATTTTGTGTTTTTCTTCATGTATTGGGTCAGGCCAGGGTGTGGCATGGAGTAATTGTATTGTGGTGTGTTTTGGTGTGTATGTATTTGGGATTGTAGCTAGTGGGGTTATCTAGCAAAGTCTATGGCTGTCTGGAGTGGTTCTCAATCAGAGGCAGGTGCTTATCGTTGTCTCTGATTGGGAACCATATTTAGGCAGCCATATTCTTTGAGTTTGTCGTGGGTGATTGTCCTGAGTGTCTTGACGTCCTTATTCTGTGTTAGTTTGCACCAGTTTAGGCTGTTTCGGTTTTCATTACGTTTATTGTTTTGTAGAGTTTGTGTTTTGGATTCGTGTTACGTTGTGTGATTAAACATGGATCGCAATATACACGCTGCAGTTTGGTCCGACTCTCCTTCACCACATGAAAACCGTGACAAGCCTATACTTGTCAACTAACACAGCGACAGGAACAAAGACACTAAGGACAATCACCCACGAAACACACAAAGAATATGGCTGCCTAAATATGGTTCCCAATCAGAGACAACGATAAACACCTGACTCTGATTGAGAACCACTCCAGACAGCCATAGACTCTGCTAGATCACCATTCTAGCTACAATCCCACTATATACCAAAACCCCAAGACAAAACACACCACAATACAAAAACCCCATGACACACCCTGGCCTGACCCAATAAATAAAGATAAACACAAAATACTTCGACCAGGGCGTGACACCCTACCCCACCGTACCATTTATAACGCGTTCTATTTAAATGTACATTATAACAAAACATTAGATAACATTAGATTAGATGACATAAAACCATCAGTACCAGAAAGCTGATGCTCAAGATACATTAGAAGATATAGATGGTCAACATCAATCTATTCAATAATGGATCTAGAGCATTTGGTATGGGTCATTTGGTATGGGTCATTTGGTATGAGTCGTTTGGTATGGGTCGTTTGGTATGAGTAATTTGGTATGGGTCATTTGGTATGAGTAATTTGGTATGAGTCGTTTGGTATGGGTCGTTTGGTATGAGTAATTTGGTATCGGTCATTTGGTATGAGTAATTTGGTATGGGACATTTGGTATGAGTAATTTGGTATGGGTCATTTGGTATGAGTAATTTGGTATGGGTCATTTGGTATGAGTAATTTGGCATGAGTCGTTTGGTATGGGTCGTTTGGTATGAGTAATTTGGTATTGGTCATTTGGTATGAGTAATTTGGTATGGGTCATTTGGTATGAGTAATTTGGTATGGGTCATTTGGTATGAGTAATTTGGTATGGGTCATTTGGTATGAGTAATTTGGTATGGGTCATTTGGTATGGGTCATTTGGTATGAGTAATTTGGTATGGGTAATTTGGTATGGGTCATTTGGTATGGGTCGTTTGGTATGGGTCGGTCATTTGGTTGTAATTTGGTATGGGGGTCATTTGGTATGGGTCATTTGGTATGGGTGGTCATTTTTGATATGGGTCATTTGGTATGGGTCATTTGGTATGAGTAATTTGGTGGTCATTTTTGTAATTTGGTATGGGTCATTTGGTATGTCATTTAATTTGGTATGGGTCATTTGGTATGAGTAATTTGGTATGGGTCATTTTTGGGTCATGAGTAATTTGGTATGGGTCATTTGGTATGAGTAATTTAAGTTTGGTATGGGTCGTTTGGGGTAATTTGGTATGGGTCATTTGGTATGGGTCATTTGGTATGAGTAATTTGGTATGGGTCATTTGGTATGAGTAATTTGGTATGGGTCATTTGGTATGAGTAATTTGGTATGGGTCATTTGGTATGGGTCATTTGGTATGAGTAATTTGGTATGGGTAATTTGGTATGGGTCATTTGGTATGGGTCGTTTGGTATGGGTCGTTTGGTATGGGTCATTTGGTATGGGTCATTTGGTATGGGTGGTTTGATATGGGTCATTTGGTATGGGTCATTTGGTATGGGTGGTTTGATATGGGTCATTTGGTATGGGTGGTTTGGTATGGGTCATTTGGTATGGGTCATTTGGTATGGGTCATTTGGTATGGGTCATTTGGTATGGGTCATTTGGTATGGGTCATTTGGTATGAGTAATTTGGTATGGGTCATTTGGTATGGGTCATTTGGTATGGGTCATTTGGTATGGGTCGTTTGGTATGGGTCATTTGGTATGGGTCATTAGGTATGGGTGGTTTGATATGGGTCATTTGGTATGGGTCATTTGGTATGGGTCATTAGGTATGGGTGGTTTGATATGGGTCATTTGGTATGGGTCATTTGGTATGGGTCATTAGGTATGGGTGGTTTGATATGGGTCATTTGGTATGGGTCATTTGGTATGGGTCATTTGGTATGGGTCATTTGGTATGGGTGGGCAAAAAGCTTTGCCCAGTCTAGTCCTGCAAATTGCCTTCAGTCCCTAGAGCGTTAGATCACAGCACAAATCATTGTCACCTCCCAATTGGTGTTGAGCACATTTATGCTATTTGAGAATATAAGTTAAATATGTCAACCAATTCTGACCTCTCAAGTCTGCATACAGATCATCATGCTTATTCTCCAATCCAAGCCGGAAAAAATCATTAGTTTATTACCAATTACAGAACATAGGGTGACAAATAGCCTTCTATCTCACGGATAGCCCTCAATTGTGTGTGTGTGTGTGTGTGTGTGTGCATGAGTGTGTGTGTGTGCATGGTGTGCATGGCTGAGAACGCTAGTAGTCCAGTCCCGTTCTTATAACCTCACAGAGTCCACAGTGGTTAAAAGCCCCGATGTTCACACCAAGCAGATACATGGAAATGTTTCATCTCTCTGATAATGATGGGACTGTTTCATTTTGCCTGACCCCTCCGTTTGGACTTTATTCATCGTTGAGCTACGCAAGGCCTTTGTCCTGTCCACACCATGTGATTGGATTTTTTCAAAATGTTTCTGCAAATGGTCACAGCGAAGTTCTCTAACTCCCAAACTGTGGGGCGCCGAAGGGTTTGAACTCAGTCCGGCTTTAAACTTAAAAGTTGTAAATGTAGAATGGACAAGATGCCATTTCTAAATTGGATAGCTGCATCATCAGTTCCTCTTGTCATGTCAGACATTGCATACCTTAGAGAGTTATTCATAACTTGTTACATATGAGATGTTCCCCAATGTGTGAATTTTAGGGGGGTCATCTGCATACCATATGACACACAGCCATCTTCAAAGAGTTGCCACACAGCGATAGAGCCATACAGCCACACAGCGATCCATCTTACCTTCACCCAGCTTCTCGCCAGGTTAACAAGCCCCACTATTTACATTAGTGATATTTCTCACTATTGTCCCACGTGTTCTGGTGCACCAGGAGACCTTGTTCTACATAGATAGAAGATACCACCAAATCTGAAGTGTTACATCTCTAAGTTTACCCTGTCCCCTCAGCTCTCCATTTCAAAGGTCAGGGACTGTGGAGTAATCAACCGACTGCAAGAAACCAAACATTGTTACCTTTCCAGCCAGGGGGAAATGTCACTCAATTTGACACGGGAGTCAGCACTGGATTGTTTGTGTTGAGGGGGTTTATATTTTATTTCATCATTGTGGGTGTCACATCCTTCAAAAAAAGCTTTGTGTTTGGAGAAAAAATTTGGCTTAAAGCAACAAAGCTGGATAGGTGATTGTATCAGTGTGTCAGACAGTGGAGGCGGCAGAGAGGGAGGTTCAACATATCGGCTCATAATGATGGCCGGAAGCGAAAAGTCTTTATTTTAATACAAAACAAATGGAATTGCATCTAACACCTGGAAACCATGTGTTTAATGTATTTGATACCCTTCTACTGATGCCGCTCCAGTCATTACCACAAGCCAGTTCTCTCCAATGAAGGTACCACCAGCATCCTGCGTTCTTAAAGGTGCCGTGGGCTGAAAGTTAGTTATATAGCTAAACATGGTTTATGGTTGTGTAGCCTAAGGTGACCAGATTTTGAACATGAATATCAAGGAAAATAATGGGCCAGTATAGAGGCCTCAAGGAAAATAATGGGCCAGTATAGAGGCCTCAAGGAAAATAATGGGCCAGTATAGAGGCCTCAAGGAAAATAATGGGCCAGTATAGAGGCCTCAAGGAAAATAATGGGCCAGTATAGAGGCCTCAAGGAAAATAATGGGCCAGTATAGAGGCCTCAAGGAAAATAATGGGCCAGTATAGAGGCCTCAAGGAAAATAATGGGCCAGTATAGAGGCCTCAAGGAAAATAATGGGCCAGTATAGAGGCCTCAAGGAAAATAATGGGCCGGTGTGTTATACAGTGCATTCGTGAAGTATTCAGACCCATTCACCTTTTCCATATTTTGTTACATTACAGCCTTATTTTAAAATGGATTATATAGTTTTTTCTGCTCATCAATCTACACACAAGAGCACCCACCACCATACTTCACCGTAGGGATGGTATTGGCCAGGTGATAAGCAATGCCTAGTTTCCTCCAGATGTGATGTTTGGCATTCAGGCCAAAGATTTCAATCTTGGTTTCATCAGACCAGAGAATCTTGTTTCTCATGGTCTGAGAGTCCTTTAGGATCCTTTTGTCAAACTCCAAGCGCTCTGTCATGTGCCGTTTACTGAGGAGTGTCTTCCATCTGGCCACTCTACCATAAAGGCCTGAGTGGTGGAATGCTGCAGAGATTGTCCTTCTGGAAGATTCTCCCATCTCCATAGAGGAGCTCTGGAGCTCTGTCAGAGTGACCATCGGGTTATTGGTCATCTCCTTGACCAAGGTGATTCTCCCCCGATTGCTCAGTTTGGCCAGGCAGCCAGCTCTAGGAAGAGTCTTAGTGGTTCCAAACTTCTACCATTTAAGAATGATGGAGGCCACTGTGTTCTTGGGGACCTTCAATGCTGCTAAATTGTTTTGGTACCCTTCCCCAGATCTATGTCTTGACACAATCCTCTTTGGAGATCTATGGACAATTCCTACGACCTCATGGCTCGGTTTATGCTCTGACATGCACTGTCAACTGTGGGACCTTATATAGACCGGTGTGTGACTTTCCAGATTATGTCCTATCAATTGAATTTACCACAGGTGGACTCCAATCAATTTGTAGAAACATCTTGAGATGGAACATTTTAATAATGTGCTTTTCTAATAGCCATTTCCTTTATTCATGCAAGTGACTGATTGAATGTGCCTAGGCAGAATCCTCACTATCAGTATCTGCAATTTGGCAGTACGCCCAGAGCCTTGTTTTGAGAACGAAAGGAGAGAAGAGGCCTCGTGAGGAATTGGTCTGTCACATGCATAAACCAAACATGAATGAATAATGAATTATGAATGAGGAATAAGCAAAATAATGCAAATATAACTTGTCTGTGTAAGCAGTATAACAGAACTAACGGGACTGCCCTGGTGGAGCTCACTTCAGAACGGTACCTTATGCATTTAAGTTTGACTGTGACCTCTCCATGAATCATTTAAGTTTGACTGTGACCTCTCCATGATTAATTTAAGTTTGACTGTGACCTCTCCATGAATCATTTAAATTTGACTGTGATCTCTCCATGAATCATTTAAGTTTGACTGTGACCTCTCCATGATTAATTTAAGTTTGACTGTGACCTCTCCATGATTCATTTAAAATTGAGTTCAGTTGAGCTTAAAAAATATATATTTTATCCATTTTAGAATAAGGCTGTAATGTAACAAAATGTGGAAAAAATTAAGGGTCTGAATACTTTCCGAATGCACTGTATACGCCAGGTGTGATTTTTGGTCTCAGTGTGCCACTGCTCGATGGTGGTCTGTAGCATTTCAAAGGTTTTGTGCAGCAGCGCTGGTTCGCTCAAATTATATTAAAGTTTGTGAAAAAAAGAGGAGAATACTTGGAAAATGACATGCATCTGAAGCTGTGCACCACATCAGTGATGCATATCAAAACACAAATTAAAATGCCATGGTGGAGAATGGTTCTCTTCTACAAAACTTGACGACAACGTAATCAATGCAAATTCTCTAGAGTTGGACACACACACACACACACACACACACACACACACACACACACACACACACACACACACACACACACACACACACACACACACACACACACACACACACACACACACACACACACACACACACACACACACACACACACACACACCACACACCACACACACACACGGGTGACGAAGCGCACAAGTTGGAGTCAGAGTCTGAGCCGTCTCAGGTCTCTCCTCCACCCATTCCCGAATGTGAGCCGCCGAAGCCTCCCACCATTAGCTCTGAAAACCCTAATAATTGGCGAATCCATTACCTGCAATATTAGACTAAAAAATTATCATCCAGCGATCATATATTGGGGGGCAGGGCTACCGGAGTAAAGGCTAATCCGAAGATGGTGCTGACTGAGGCTAAAACTGGCGAGTGTAGAGAGCATAGGGATATTGTCATCCATGTTGGCACCAACAATGTTAGGATGACACAGACAGAGGTCACCAAGCACAACATAACTTCAGAGTGTAACTTAGCTAGAAAGATGTGTTGGCATAATTAATTGTGTTGCTCCCAGTTAGGGGGAGTGATAAGCTATACAGCAGTGTCTCACTCAATTGCTGGATGAACACTGTATTCTGCCCCTCCCAAAAGATAGAATTAGTAGATAACTGGCTGTCTTTCTGGGACTCCCCTACAAATAGGACCAAGCCTGGCCTGCTGAGGAGTGACGGACTCCATCCAAGCTGGAAGTGTGCTCTCATCTTATCTATCAACATAGACAGGGCTCTAACTCCTCTAGCTCCACAATGAGATAGGGTGCAGGCCAGGCGGCAGGCTGTTAGCCAGCCTGCCAGCTTAGTAGAGTCTGCCACTAGCACAGTCAGTGTAGTCAGCTCAGCTTTCTTCATTGAGACCGTGTCTATGCCTCAATCTAAGTTGGCAAAACTAAACATGGTGGTGTTCGCCTTAGCAATCACACTGCCATAAAGACCTCCTCTATTCCTACCATTATTGAAAGAGATTGTGGTAATATCTCACATCTCAAAATAGGACTACTTAATGTTAGAACCCTCACTTCCAAGGCAGTAATAGTCAATTAACTAATCACTGATCATAACCTTGATGGGATCGGCCTGACTGAACCATGGCTCAAGCCTGCTGAATTTACTGTGTTAAATGAGGCCTCTTATCCTGGTTACACTCGTGACCATATTCCCTCCCTTTGTTTTCGTCTTTTGAGCTTCTAGTCATGAAATCTATGCAGCCTACTCAATCACTTTTTATAGCTATTGTTTACAGGCCTCCCAGGCCGTATACAGCGTTCCTCACTGAGTTCCCTGAACTCCTATCAGACCTCGTAGTCATGACAGATAATATTCACATAGAAAAGTCAACCGACCCAATCCAAAAGGCTTTTGGAGCCATCATCGACTCTTTTTGTCCAACATGTCTCCGGACCTACGCATTGCCACAGTCAAACCCTGGATCTAGTTTTGTAGATATATTCATATTGTGACTCTGAATGATTTTCCTCATAAACCTGGACTATCAGATCACTATTTTATAATGTTTGTAATCAAATGAAATTTTATTTGTCACGTGTGCTGAATACAACAGATGTAGTAGACCTTACAGTGAAATGCTTATTTACAGTGTCTTACCAATAGTGCAAAAAAGGCATTAGGTGAACAACAGGTTAGTAAAGAAATAAAACACAACAAATAATCTGCTCAGACCCCAATCACGGATTGGAAAAAGCCACACTATGCATTTTTGGACAACCCAAAGACTCCTAGATGCCCTTCCCTACTCCCACCACCTACCCAAGGATGTCGGAGTACAAAAATCAGCTAACCACCTAACCGAGGATCTAAACTTCACCTTGCGTAATACCCTAAATACAGTTGCACCTCTAAAAACCTAAAACATTTGTCATAAAACATTTGCTTCCTGGAATACAGAAGATACCCGGGCCCTGAAGCAAGCTTCCAGAAGATTTGAATGAAAATGGCTCTCCACCAAACTGGAAGTCTTCCGACGAGAATACTTTTCCAACCTAATTGAGGAGAATAAAAAAAGTGGTGTTGAATGGGTGTCCACATAATTTTATATATATAGTGTATAAGAAAGACTTACTGCTATTATCCCACACAAATGCATTGAACAGCAGATTTACTACATGTAACAACAGATAGTCCCTTCCCAAAAAACTAAAGGAAGTTTGTTCTGAAGGGTCTATCCTATCTTTGAGACATAAGAAAGATAAGCTTTTTCTTCCCTCCAACCCCAGTTGTTACTAACCTGATTCAGCTTATCAACCAGCTAACTAGATTAGGGTTGGAGGGAAAACCTACAGGACGGTAGCTCTCCAGGAACAGGGTTGGACCGAAAAAAACAGGAGAGTAGCTCTCCAGAGTCTTGTGGTATAATTGTCCTAATTGTCCTTAGAATTTCTAAGCAAACAGCTGGAGGCAGGGCTTTCTCCTATAGAACTCAATTTTTATGGAATGGTCTGCCTACACATGTGAGAGACGCAAACTCAGTCCCAAACTTTAAGTCTTTACTGAAGACACTCTCTTCAGTGGGTCATATGATTGAGTGTAGTCTGGCCCAGGAGTGTGAAGGTGAACGGAAAGGCTCTGGAGCAACGAACCACCCTCGCTGTCTCTGCCTGGCCGGTTCCCCTCTTTTCACTGGGATTCTCTGCCTCTAACCCTATCACAGGGGCTGAGTCACTGGCTTACTGGTGCTCTTTCATGCTGTCCCTAGGAGGAGTGTGTCACTTGAGTGGGTTGTCACTGATGTGATCTTCCTGTCTGGGTTGGCGCCCCCCCCTTGGGTTGTGCCGTGGCGGAGATATTTGTGGGCTGTACTCGGCCTTGTCTCAGGATGGAAGTTGGTGGTTGAGGATATTCGCCTAGTGGTGTGGGGGCTGTGCTTTGGCAAAGTGGGTGGGGTTATATCCTTCCTGTTTGGCCCTGTCCGGGGGTATCATCGGATGAGGCCACAGTGTCTCCTGACCCCTCCTGTCTCAAGCTCCAGTATTTATGCTGAAGTAGTTTATGTGTCGGGGGGCTAGGGTCAGTTTGTTATATCTGGAGTACTTCTCCTGTCTTATCTGGTGTCCTGTGTGAATTTAAGTATGCTCTCTCTAATTCTCTCTTTCTTTCTCTCTCTCTCTCGGACCTGAACCCTAGGACCATGCCCCAGGACTACCTGTCATGATGATTCCTTGCTGTCCCCAGTCCACCTGGCCGTGCTGCTGCTCCAGTTTCAACGGTTCTGCCTGTGATTATTATTATTTGACCATGCTGGTCATTTATGAACATTTGAACATCTTGGCCATGTTCTGTTATAATCTCCACCCGGCACAGCCAGAAGAGGACTGGCCACCCCTCATAGCCTTGTTCCTCTCTAGGTTTCTTCCTAGGTTTTGGCCTTTCTAGGGAGTTTTTCCTAACCACCGTGCTTCTACACCTGCATTGCTTGCTGTTTGGGGGTTTTAGGCTGGGTTTCTGTACAGCACTTTGAGATATCAGCTGATGTAGGAAGGGCTATATAAATACATTTGATTTTATTTGATTTGATAACCATTATTATATATATATTTTTTTAAGTCTATAAGATCGCCGCCGGCAAAAGTAGGGTTTCCATTACACACCTTACCTTCCCATTTTTTAACACTTTCTATTTGATTGTACAGTATAACCAAACATTAGATAACATTAGATTAGATTACATAACACCATCAGCACCCAGAAAGCTGAAGAGCATCCATTATTGAATAGATTGAAGTTGACCATCTATCTCTCCTAATGTATCTAGAGCATTTGGTAATTTGGTATGGTTCATTTGGTATGGGTCATTTGTTATGGGTCGTTTGGTATGGGTCGTTTGGTATGGGTGTGCAAAAGGCTTTGCCCTGTCTAGTCCTGCAAATTGCCTTCAGTCCCTTGAGCTTTAGATCACACCACAAATCATTATCACCTACCAATTGGTGTTGAGCACATTCATGCTATTTGTGTAAGCTAAATACATAAATAAATTAAGAGCTACACCACGGCTGTGTTTTAGGGCTGTCATATATATCTGTCCAGGACAGAAACACATCAGTCTTCAATGCACAATCTGACAAGTTGTTCTTTCTCTCTGTGTTTCCATGGACTGAGGAGAACAGAAGCTGCCGGTAGTACCAGGGTGCTAGCTGGTGATGTAAGCACCCAGATAAAATAAAATACATTAAATTAAATAAAAACAAAGATATTAATATATTCCAGCTACTGTAGCTGCCTCCTAAAAATCAACAAGCAGTACTAGTAGCTCATCAAATGAAAACCTAAATCAAAAGTAATGTTCCTGGACGTTGTGTTCTGGGCTACTGACCCTTAACCTGGATGTTCTACTCTGGGCCACTGACCCTTAACCTGGACGTTCTATTCTGGAACACTGACATTTAACCTGGACGTTCTATTCTGGACCACTGACCCTTAACCTGGATGTTCTACTCTGGAACACTGACCCTTAACATGGATTTTCTACTCTGGGCCACTGACCCTTAACCTGGACGTTCTGTTCTGGACCAATGACCCAATGACCCAGAATGGAACAACCATCAAACTGTTTTTCTTCAAAAGTGCTTTCCTCTCCATCTTGATGGCAGCATTCGCGTAAAACTGAAAGCGTGAACCACTGCTTTTAACCAGGGCAAGGTGACCGGAAACATGACCGAATACAGACAGTGTAGCTATTCTCTCCGCAAGGCAATCAGACAAGCTAAGCGTCAGCATAGAGACAAAGTAGAGTCGCAATTCAATGGCTCAGACACAATAGGTATGTGGCAGGGTCTACAGTCAATCGCGGATTACAAAAGAAAGCCAACCCAGACAGACTAAACAACTTATTTGCTCGCTTTGAGGACAATACAGTGCCACTGACACGGCCCGCTACCAAAACCTGTGGACTCTCCGTCACTGCAGCCGACGTGAGTAAAATATTTAAACGTGTCAACCTTCGCAAGGCTGCAGGCCCAGACGGCATCCCCAGCCGCATCCTCAGAGCATGCGCAGACCATCTGGCTGGTGTGTTTACAAACATATTCAATCAATCCTCATCCCAGTTTGCTGTTCCCACATGCTTCAAGAGGGCCACCATTGTTCCTGTTCCTAAGAAAGCTAAGGTAACTGAGCTAAACGACTACCGCCCTGTAGCACTCACTTCCGTCATCATGAAGTGCTTTGAGAGACTAGTCAAGGACCATTTCACGTCCACCCTACCTGACACCCTAGACCCACTCCAATTTGCTTACCACCCCAATAGGTCCACAGACAACGCAATCGCAACCACACTGCACACTGCCCTAACCCATCTGGACAAGAGGAATACCTATGTGAGAATGCTGTTCATTGACTGCAGCTCAGCATTTAACACCATAGTACCCTCCAAACTCGTCATCAAGCTCGAGACCCTGGGTCTTGACCCCACCCTGTGCAACTGGGTACTGGACTTCCTGACGGGTCACCCCCAGATGGTGAGGGTAGTTAACAAAATCTCCACCCCGCTGATCCTCAACAATGAGGCCCCACAGGGGTGCGTTCTGAGCCCTCTCCTTTACTCCCTGTTCACCCACAACTGTGTGGCCATGCACGCCTCCAACTCAATCATCAAGTTTGCAGATGACACTACAGTGTAGGCTTGATTACCAACAACGACGAGACTACAGGGAGGAGGTGAGGGCACTCGGAGTGTGGTGTCAGGAAAATAACCTCACACTCAACGTCAACAAAACAAAAGAGATGATAGTAGACTTCAGGAAACAGCAGAGTGAGCACCCCCCTATCCACATCGACGGGACAGTAGTGGAGAGGGTAGTAAGTTTTAAGATCCTCGGCGTACACATCACGGACAAACTGAATTGGTCCACCCACACAGACAGCGTTGTGAAGAAGGCACAGCAGTACCTCTTCAACCTCAGGAGGCTTAAGAAATTTGGCTTGTCACCAAAAGCACTCAAAGACTTCTACAGATGCACAATTGAGAGCATCCTGTCGGGCTGTATCACCGACTGGTACGGCAACTGCTCTGCCCACAACCGTAAGGCTCTCCAGAGAGTAGTGAGGTCTGCACAACGCATCACTGGGGGCACACTACCTGCTCTCCAGGACACCTACACCACCCAATGTCACAGGAAGGCCGTAAAGATCATCAAGGACAACAACCACCCGAGCCACTGCCTGTTCACCCCGTTATCATCCAGAAGGCGAGGTCAGTACAGGTGCATCAAAACTGGGACCAAGAGACTGAAAAACAGCTTCCATCTCAAGGACACTTTTATCCTGTTACTCCTACCCCCTACTTTTTCGAACATTCTGTTGAAAATCGCGCAACATTTCAGCGCCCTGCTACTCATGCCAGGAATATAGTATATGCATATGATTAGTATGTGTGGATAGAAAACACTCAGACGTTTATAAAACTGGTTAAATCACGGCTGTGACTATAACAGAACGTGCGTTTCATCGAAAAGCGCAGGAAAATCTGATCACTGAAAATGGGAAAATATATCCATGGGCCACTAGAACCCATTGTTGTATGTGATCCACATTAAATGGGGCCGAGGTTGCAATACCTACAGCTTCCACACGATGTCAACAGTCTTGTCATTTGCCTACGATTTGTTTCTTGGTCAAACGGACACAAGGCAGCGCCTTTCTTCCGGTCTCCGACCGGATATTTTGGTTTATATATTTATATATTATTTCCAGACGTACAGCTATAGAATATACATCGCCTCGTGATCAATTTGATCGCTTATTAACGTTTACTAATACCTAAAGTTGCATTACAAAAGTATTTCGAAGTGTTTTGTGAAAGTTTTTCGTCGACTTTTTTAATTTTAAAAAATGACGTTACGCTATTTTTTTCCTTGATCACACAGTCTTCATAGATCGATATCTAGGCTATATATGGACCGATTTAATCGGAAAAAAAAGACCCAATAGTGATGTTTATGGGACATCTAGGAGTGCCAACAAAGAAGATGGTCAAAGGTAATGAATGTTTTATATTTTATTTGTGCGTTTTGTGTAGCGCCGACTATGCTAATTATTTTGTTTACGTCCCCTGCGGGTCTTTTGGGGTGTTACATGCTATCAGATAATAGCTTCTCATGCTTTCGCCGAAAAGCATTTTAAAAATCTGGCTTGTTGCCTGGATTCACAACGAGTGTAGCTTTAATTCAGTACCCTGCACGTGTATTTTAATGAACGTTTGAGTTTTAACGAGTGCTATTAGCATTTAGCGTAGCGCATTTGCATTTCCAGATGTCTAGATGGGACGCCTGCGTGTCGGGTAGGAGCAAGAGGTTAAAGAGCTACCACTAACATTGAGTGGCTGCTGCCAAAATCTCAACTCCAGCCACTTTAATGATGGAAATATTGATGAACAAAATGTATCACTAGCCACTTTAAACAATGCCACTTAATATAATGTTTACATTCCCTACATTACTCATCTCATATGTATATACTGTACTCGATACCATCTACTGCATCTTGCCTATGCCGTTCTATACCATCACTTATTCATATATCTTTATGTACATATTCTCCATCCCTTTACACTTGTGTGTATAAGGTAGTTGTTGTGAAATTGTTAGGATAGATTACTCGTTGGTTATTACTGCATTGTCGGAACTAGAAGCACAAGCATTTCACTACACTCGCATTAACCATGTGTATGTGACAAATAACATTTGATTTGTTTTGAGTTCAGTGTGTCAAATTGGAGGGCCTGTTGTCCGGACCTCTGGCAGTCTCTATGGGGGTGCCACAGGGTTAAATTCTCGGACCTATGCTTTTCTCTGTATATAATCAATGAGGTCGCTCTTGCTGCTTGTGATTCTCTGATCTATCTCTATGCAGACTGCACCATTCTAGGTACGTCTGGCCCTTCTTTGGACACTATGCTAACAAACCTCCAAACGAGCTTCAACGCCATACAACACTCCTTCCATGGCCTCCAACTGCTTTTAAATGCTAGTAAAACTAAGTGCATGCTGTTTAACCGTTTGCTGCCCGCACCCTTCTGCCCGACTAACATCACCACTCTTCTCAGCAAACTGGATGCTGTCTATCACAGCGCCATCCGTTTTGTCACCAAAGCCCCATATACTATCCACCACTGCGACTTGTATGCTCTCTCTCGTTGGCTGGCCCTCACTACACATCCATCGCCAAACCCACTGGCTCCAGGTAATCTACAAGTCTTTGCTAGGTAAAGCCACGCATTATCTCAGCTCACTGGTCACCATAGCAACACCCACCCATAGCACGCGCTGCAGCAGGTACAGTATATTGCACTGGTCATCCCCAAAGCCAACAGTTACTTTGGCCGCCTTTCCTTCCAGTTCTCTGCTGACAATGAATGAAACGAATTACAAAAATCTCTGAAGCTGAGTCTTCTCCCTCTCTAACTTTAAGCATCAGCTGTCAGAGCAGTTTACCGATCACAGTACCTGTACACAGCCAATCTGTAAATAGCACACCCGACTACCTCATCCCCATATTGTTACTTATCCTCTTGCTCTTTTGCACCCCAGTATCTCTACTTGCACATCATCCTCTGCACATCTATCACTCCAGTATTAATGCTAAATTGTAATTATTTCACCTCTATGGTCTATTTATTGCTTACCTCCCTCCTCTTCTACATTTGCATACACTACATAGATTTTTCTATTTTTATTTTCTATTGTGTTATTGACTGTATGTTTGTTTACGTGTAACTCTGTGTTGTTGTTTTTGTTGCACTGCTTTGCTTTATCTTGGCCAGGTTGCAGTTCTAAATGAGAACTTGTTCTCAACTTGCCTACCTGGTTAAATAAAGGTTAAATTTAAAAAAATTCAAATAAATAAATAAAAAACATTTTAACGCTCATACATGCTGCGTTAAACCTGTTGTAAACCACAATCAATTCTAACCTCTCAAGTTTCCATACAGATCATAATGCGTATTCCCCAATCCAAGATGGGATAAAGCAGCAGTTTATTACCAATTACATAAGCTAGCTTTCTGTCTCACTGAACACTACAGTGGTCAGATAGCCCTTTATTGTGTGTGTGTGTGGTGTTTTGTGTGTGTGTGTGTGTGTGTTGTGTGTGTTGAGGTGTTTGTGTGTGTGTGTGTGTTGAGGTGTGTGTGTGTGTGTGCGTGTGTGTTGAGGTGTGTGTGTGTGCGTGTGTGTTGAGGTGTGTGTGTGTGTGGGTGTGTGTTGAGGTGTTTGTGTGTGTGTGTGTGTGTGTGTGTGTGTGTGTGTGTGTGTGTGTGTGTGTGTGTGTGTGTGTGTGTGTGTGTGTGTGTGTGTGTGTGTGTGTGTGTGTGTGTGTGTGTGTGTGTGTGTGTGTGTGTGTGTGTGTGTGTGTGTGTGTGTGCGTGTGTGTTGAGGTGTTTGTGTGTGCGTGTGCGGTGTGCGTGTGGGTGTGCGTACACATGGATGGTGTGTATGGATGAGAACGCTAGTAGTCCAGTCCAGTCCTTATAACCTCACAGAGTCCACAGTGGTTAAAAGCCCTGATGTTCTGATAATGATGGAACTGTTTTATTTTGTGTTGCAGGAATTAAATTCCTCTGTTTTAACACCCAATTAAAATCAAACACTCTGTCAATTCATAAGGATTTGTATGACCCTTATTTTATAGAAATGGACAGTGCCCAGTCTTAAAGTCAAACAGCAGCTTTTATTCACGAGAGTACTGCTCCTTACACATTTTACCACAGGTTATAAACTGAAAATGACGTCATTAGTTTCAGTACTAGCTCATGTCATCTCCGCTGTAGTACAATGGCTGTATGGTTCTCACATGTCTCTCCCTATTTAAGATAATATATGACCGAGCCAAGGTCATGTTTGTGTAGATAAGCCTTCTAGCCAGACTGGCGATATAGTTCATTCATTTCTACCAAGGAACAGACAGTCATTGTTCTAATTCTTGATTATATTTACACACATTATATTCAGTACTAGGATTAAAAATAAAAATCATACATATACAGTAACATAATAGTATTCTGATTAGTCAGTCCTGATTGAAATGTATACATAATTAGTCATTATTGATAAAAAATTCCCTTAGCATTTTGCCTGACCCCTCCGTTTGGACGGAGCTACACAAGGCCTATGTCCTGTCCACACCATTTGAGATGTGGGGTTTTTTCAAAATGTTTCTGCAAATGGTCATAGTGAAGTTCTCTACACCCTACCTCAGTCCACTTCCCCTGCATACCACCTGACACACAGCCATCTTCAAAGGGCTGCCACACAGCGATACAGTCACACACCCATACAGCAGTCCATCTTACCTTAACCCAGCTCCTTGCCAGGTTAACAAGCCACACTATTTACATTAGTGATATTTCTCACTATTGTCCCACATGTTCAGGTGCAACAAGCAAACTCGTTCCACATAGATAGGCTACCACCAAATCTGAAATATTTAGGGTAACTCAACCTTTAACTCTCCCCTGTTCCCTCACCCTTTAATTTCACAGGTCAGTGACTGTGGAGTAATCAACCGACTGCAAGGAAACCAAACATTGTTACCTTTCCAGCCAGGGGGAAATGTCACTCAATTTGACACGGGAGTCAGCACTGGATTGTTTGTGTTGAGGGGGTTTATATTTTATTTCATCATTGGGATTAAAAATATGTTTGGATAAAAAGGCTTGCCTGTATCAGTGTCTGTCAGCGTATTTCTTAATAGTGGCGTGGGCTGGAAATGGTTTATGGTTGTGTAGCCAGAATTTTTATGGTTTGCTATTATAGTATTTTATGTTTGGCAAATGGTTCAAGTCTTCTATGACCAAAAATGGAAATCAACATTGCATTATTTCAATGGAATTAACAATATTAGCAGGACATAATAATACTATTGGATGCTATAAATTATAATATTGTTACGAGTATGGCAACATACAGGGATGTACTATACAGATAGATATATTTTTTTGCCTATCACGTCCCATTTGAATTCCTATCGTGTTGTCATCGTAAACACATGACAGCTGGTCTACAAGCTGCTGTGGGCTATCGACATGTGTTTTGTCTCATCCATCTTACATTTATTTGCAGCGTCATGAATTTTCATGAACGCTGACAGACTCTGTGTCATGTTGCCGATGTCTGCTGTCCTGTCTGTCGTTGGTGGAGAAGTGAGTACATTCTCATGCAGGGCACAGTCATGGACCACAGCCAAGATGGGAATTGAATCAGAAGTCACCTAACTTCTTGCTGTGATTGAATCAATGCTACTCTCTCTTTCCACAGGAAGCTGTAGCCTTTGGGTTAGAAATACTAATTGGAAAATTTGATATTCATGGAATTATAATTGAGCATTGAAATGTTTATTTTCTGAGAAGCTAACAAAAGAATGCGAAGAAATGTAATGTCTGTAATAGCCCTGTTACTAGCCGTAACTTTAACACTGGCAACTAGCCAAACCTCTAATGCTGGCCAGTAGCCACAACTCTAACACTGGCCAGTAGCCACAACTCTAACACTGGCCACTAGCCATAACTCTAACACTGGACACTAGCCACAACTCTAACACTGGCCACGAGCCATAGCTCTAACACTGGCCAGTAGCCACACATCTAACACTGGCCAGTAGTCACAACTCGAACACTGGCCAGTAGCCACACCTCTAACACTGGCCAGTAGCCACAACTCTAACACTGGACACTAGTCACAACTCTAACACTGAGCCATAACTCTAACACTGGCCAGTAGCCACACTCCAACCCTGGCCACTAGCCACAACTCTAACACTGGCCAGTAGCCACAACTCTAACACTGGCCAGTAGCCACAACTCGAACCCTGGCCACGAGCCATAACTCTAACACTAGCCAGTAGCCACACCTCAAACACTGGCCAGTAGCCACAATTCTAACACTGGCCAGTAGCCACAACTCTAACACTGGCCAGTAGCCACAACTCGAACACTGGCCAGTAGCCATAACTCGAACACTGGCCAGTAGCCACAACTCTAGCACTGGCCAGTAGCCACAACTCTAACACTGGCCAGTAGCCACAACTCTAACACTGGCCAGTAGCCACAAACACTGGCCAGTAGCCACAACTCTAACACTGGCCAGTAGCCACAACTCTAACACTGGCCAGTACTGGCCAGGAGCCACAACTCGAACACTGGCCAGTAGCCATAACTCAGTAGAACACTGGCCAGTAGCCACAACTCTAGCACTGACCAGGAGCACTGGCCAGTAGCCACACTCTAACACTGACCAATAGCCACAACTCTAACACTGGCCAGTAGACACAACTCTAACACTGGCCAGGAGCCATAACTCTAGCACTGGCCAGGAGCCACAACTCAAACACTGGCCAGGAGCCACAACTCAAACACTGGCCAGTAGCCACAACTCTAGCACTGGCCAGTAGCCACAACTCTAGCACTGGCCAGGAGCCACAACTCTAGCACTGGCCAGGAGCCACAACTCTGGTACTGGCCAGTAGCCACAACTCTGGTACCGGCCAGGAGCCACAACTCAAACACTGGCCAGTAGCCACAACTCTAACACTGACCAATAGCCACAACTCTAACACTGGCCAGTAGCCACTAACACTGGCCAGTCTAGTACTGGCCAGCCACAACTCAAACACTGGCCAGTAGCCACAACTCTAACACTGGCCAGTAGCCACAACTCTAACACTGGCCAGTAGACACAACTCTAACACTGACCGATAGCCACAACTCTAACACTGGCCAGTAGCCACAACTCTAACACTGTAGACACTGGCCAGTCACAACTCTAACACTGGCCACGCCACAACACTAACACTGGCCAGGAGCCACAGCTAGCACAAACAACTAGCACTGGCCAGGAGCCATACACCCAGTACTCTAACACTGGCCAGCACTGGCCAGGAGCACACAAACACTGGCCAGTAACACTGGCCAGTAGCCACAACTCTGGTCAATCAAACACTGGCCAGTAGCCACAACACTAACACTGGCCAGGAGTGGCCAGTAGCCACAACTCTAACACTGGCCAGTAGCCTGACCAATAGCCACAACTCTAACACTGGCCACTAGCCCACTCAAACACTGGCCAGTAAGCACTGGGCCAGTAGCCACAACTCTAACACTGGCCAGTAGCCACAACTCTGGTACTGGCCAGGAGCCACAACTCAAACACTGGCCAGTAGCCACAACTCTAACACTGGCCAGTAGCCACAACTCTAACACTGGCCAGTAGCCACAACTCAAACACTGGCCAGTAGCCACAACTCTAACACTGGCCAGTAGCCACAACTCTAACACTGGCCAGTAGCCACAACTCTAACACTGGCCAGTAGCCACAACTCTAACACTGGCCAGTAGCCACAACTCTAACACTGGCCAGTAGCCACAACTCTAACACTGGCCAGTAGCCACAACTCTAACACTGGCCAGGAGCCACAACTCTAGCACTGGCCAGGAGCCACAACTCAAACACTGGCCAGTAGCCACAACTCAAACACTGCCACAACACTAACACTGGCCAGGAGCCACAACTCAAACACTGGCCAGTAGCCACAACTCTAGCACTGGCCAGTAGCCACAACTCTAGCACTGGCCAGGAGCCACAACTCTAGCACTGGCCAGGAGCCACAACTCAAACACTGGCCAGTAGCCACAACTCTGGTACTGGCCAGTAGCCACAACTCTAACACTGGTGGCCTAGGCCAGTAGCCCACAACTAACACTGGTACACTGGCCAGGAGCCACAACTCAAACACTGGCCAGTAGCCACAACACTGGCCACTAACACTGGCCAGTAGCCACAACTCTAGCACTAACACTGGCCAGTAGCCACAACTCTCTAACACTGGCCAGTAGCCACAAATAACACTGACCAGTACTGGCCAGCCAATAGCCACAAATCTAGTACTGGCCAGGAGCCACAACAAACACTGGCCAGTAGCCACAACTCTAACACTGACCAATAGCCACAACTCTAACACTGGCCAGTAGCCACAACTCTAACACTGGCCAGTAGCCACCACTCGAACACTGGCCAGTAGCCACAACTCTAACACTGGCCAGTAGCCACAACTCTAACACTGGCCAGGAGCCATAACTCTAGCACTGGCCAGGAGCCACAACTCAAACACTGACCAGTAGTAACAACTCAAACACTGGCCAGTAGACACAACTCTAGCACTGGCCATTAGCCACAACTCTAGCACTGGCCAGGAGCCACAACTCTAGCACTGTCCAGGAGCCACAACTCTAACACTGGCCAGGAGCCACAACTCTAGCACTGGCCAGGAGCCACAACTCTAGCACTGGCCAGGAGCCACAACTCAAACACTGGCCAGGAGCCACAACTCTAACACTGACCAATAGCCACAACTCTAACACTGACCAGTAGCCACAACTCTAACACTGGCCAGTAGCCGCGGGGATATTTTACTGCATTAGTTTTAAAGGTCTGTGGAATGAAGTGTACGCCTACAATGTCAACCACCACTCAACCTCTTCATGAATTGACTAATTTACTTGTGGAATGGGGAATACATGAAATGGATGCATAATACACGCTATCAACTCACTTTTTTGTTGTTGCTGTAGGCCTACTTCATCCTCCTCTGTCTGCATCCCTGATTCCTACTTGTAGCCAACCTGGCTCAGCTATAATGCATTTCCACTACTCACTCTATGGTTAAGATATTTTTGAGGGCACAGTTAAGTAGCCAACAATGCGTAGGCCTATATTAAAATCATAACTGACACGCAGATCTTTAGAAATGGTGGTATCAATTGTAAATTATGTTTATCTGACACATATACATGAAGAATAATTCTAGGCTACTTAAGGGAATCAAAAAGAGAAAATTGGGGGTGCACATTTTTCCCCAGGGCAGCTTTTCTCTGGCTGATGTTATTGTATTGCCTACACACACATCAGTTGGAAACTGTTCCGTTTTGCCAGCAAGATTGATCTGTTAGAACATCTCATTTTAATTCAGAAAGACAGATGAGCAAGATTTATAGAGTGAGTAGTGGAAATGCATTATAGCTGAGGCAGGTAGGCAACAAGTAGGAATCAGGGATGCAGACAGAGGAGGATGAAGTAGGCCTACAGCAACAACAAAAAAGTTAGCCCGACGAAGTAATCATTATTTGTGATACAGCCTACGCTTGTTATTGCCTTTGAAAATAAAAACAGGACATGCATTTTGGGGAAATGCTCTAAATTGCAAGTTGTTCAGTTGTGTTTATTTTCAATACATGAAACCAAAATTGCACTAGCCTACTGGGCGAAATAATTAAAATATCATGTCTACCAATTCCCAATTTAATCAACCTCTGGCTATCAGATTACAACAAGGTTTACAAGGCCGAGTTCAAATGCCTACATCAAATTCAAAGCAATCTGCGCACTCCCTAAACGGCTGACCGACAAAGCAAACTGGCTTTCCCATTCTAAACATGAGATAAAGGCACCAGACTGGCAGCTGCTCTATAAGGAAACACACTTTTTTAAAGCTAATTTACCGCAATTTGTAGAACAGCTGAAATGAGCTAAATTGACTCCAGCCATTACCACCTTGTTGCTGTAACTTCATTCACCTCAGTCGATAGGGAATTCAACATTCTACAAACACATCATACAAGAAATAATCAGCTGCCTGCTACCCACTAGCTCAGCACCGGGATTAAACTCTAGTTTCATGTCATGTCAAACAGCAGTTACCAAGCCAATGCCATGTACTACAGCCATTTTTACCTCTGCAATGTGTTGAGAAAAAGTCCCGCTGTTCCCTGTAGCTGCATCTAACTGAAACCTCTCTGTAGAGAGCACAAACGCCAAAATCTATCCAAAATAACACCAATGCGTTTCTATGGGTTTATTTTGGTAGTAAACTTGTCGCCTGCCTTCCCGCCTTTTGTTTGGGGCGCAGACATACACATCTCGTCATTATATACAGATCTCTGCTCTCCATAAAGCCAGACAACCAAACAAACAGCCTTCACTCCTAAAGTCTGCCCCTTTTACCGCTAAATTGCATATTAAATTGGGATTTGAATGATTTTAGTAGCATATTTAAAATGGTTGGTGTTGAGTATGGTCATGGCGACTGCCATACCCGGCCGTACCCTGCTATGCGACTGCCATACCCGGCCGTACCCCTGGCTATTACCTTATATTTTGGATATAGTTCCTAAATTATATCAGTTCTTTTTTACTGCCCAGTCAAGTGGTTGGGAAATCTCCTCTCCCTAGCTACTGTCACTTACAGAAGATCATCAATCATAGACTGTACATCTCCATTAGTCCTGCCAAACAATCATTCGCATTGGTGTAATGACCTGCTGCACCTGTTTCTCACTCACAGGTGTACAATCTGAGCTTAATAGACCCGGCTCATGTTCAGGACACGAGATGGTAAATGTTTTGAATGTGGGAAAACAAAGTACCTTCTCCATGTCCATACATTTTGCCTCTGTTATGTGCTTATTGTAAATGACCCCTCATCAGTTATTTGTGACAGATGCAGACTTTCCAGAAGAGAGAAGAGCTCCGTCAGCCAAGGTTTAAAAATCATTTTTCCTCTTAAGAATCAGAAATATTTTGGTAGAAAAAGCATTCAGTCAATTCAGAAGTTTGGGAGTATACAGTAATACGTTCCTTTGATTTTAATGTGAGTGTCACGGGGTGGTATGAAGTTTGGGAGTATACAGTAATACGTTCCTTTGATTTTAATGTGAGTGTCATGGGGTGGTATGAAGTTTGGGAGTATACAGTAATACGTTCCTTTGATTTTAATGTGAGTGTCACGGGGTGGAATGTGACAGGTTCTAAGTCTGGATTGA
This sequence comes from Oncorhynchus keta, assembly GCF_023373465.1. NCBI lineage: Eukaryota > Metazoa > Chordata > Actinopteri > Salmoniformes > Salmonidae > Oncorhynchus > Oncorhynchus keta. The sequence goes on along the minus strand of NC_068445.1, from coordinate 36,105,296 downwards.
GCTGGCAGAGTGAAGCAGTGGCAGACATAAGGACAGTTAACATTTAAAAAAAGTTGCAATCAAAGTTGAAGCATGTTCTCAGTTCACATTCTTATTTCAGTTCCGTAAATCAGTGACACTTCGTATAATTGTATTATACTTTAAGATTTCCAAACCAAGCTATTTACAACATGACAAACCAAGCTATTTACAACATGACAAACCATGCTATTTACAGCACGACAAACCAAGCAAAAAGCGACATAGTCCAGCAGGTAAGGAACCATCTCTTCATACATTCTAGTTTATCATACTAACTCTATTTTAGCCATCACATACTCTTCTAAAAGGGTCCGCCATGCCTCCAGACTGCATCACTTCCTGTGGGCGGCCGCCAACAAACACCAAAACAGAGGTGTTTAAATATGTGCAGCTGAAGTCACATGACCAGGCAATTAATCATGTATTTCAAAAAGTTTAATTACGTTTGTCTAAAAACACCGGGAAGCACCTGGATGATCATCAAGACTCTTGGAAGAATGTTGTATGGACAGATAATTCAAAAGTAGAACTTTTGGACGACGTGGGTCCCATTATCCCTATTGAGATGTTGTGCCAGGACTTGAAACAAGCAGTTCATGCTTGAACACCCACAAAAGTTGCTGAGTTACAGCAGTTTTCTATGCAAGAGTGGGCTAAAATTCCCACATAGCAACTTGAGAGACTGATCAACAACTACATGAAGCTTTTGGCTGAAGTCACTGCAGCTAATGGTGGCACAACCAGTTATTGAGTGTAAGGGGTCAGTTACTTTTCACACAGGGGAATTGGGTATTGCATAACTTTGTTAAAACTTTGATTAAATAAATAAAATAAGTATCAATTTGTTGGGGGGTGTTTGTAAATTCAGGTTCCCTTTCTCTAATATTAGGTTTTGATTGAAGATCTGATTTCATTCAGTATTAAAAAAAAATGCAAAAATGTAGAAAATAATAAATGGGGGAAATAATGAGTCACGGCACTGTATGCAGTTGACAGATAGTGCTTTTGTTAGATATTAGCTAGTCATATTTTGGAGGTGATCTTCTCTGCGTGAGAAAAAAACTTATTTAGAAAAAGGCAGCAGGGGGATGAAATGAGGACCGGCTCATTGTAATGGCTGGAACGGAATATATGGAACGGTTTGAAGTGTTTGATACAATTCCATTTCTTTAGTTCCAGCAATTACGATGAGCCTGTCCTCCTAAATCTCTGCCGATCAGCCTCCTCTGCTTCCCAATAACATTAGAAGAAGACCTTGTAATATTATTTCTAGAGCCATATCTATACCTCTGTGTCTGTATGAAACAGTGGGATGGGTTGAAACGACTCACATTGGACGAGGTTTAGAAAACGAGTGTTTTACATATTTACGTCGATTTTTCTCCGTTCTATTAAACACTAATGTTGAATTACACGTGTGTCCCGTCTGTTACGTTTCGTCAAATAAAGGAAATGTCACGTCCACACTGCATCACTGTAATATGTGAGGAGTCTACAGTTACACCGCATCACTGTAATATGTGAGGAGGCTACAGTTACGCTGCATCACTGTAATATGTGAGGAGGCTACAGTTACACTGCATCACTGTAATATGTGAGGAGTCTACAGTCACACTGCATCACTGTAATATGTGAGGAGGCTACAGTTACACTGCATCACTGTAATATGTGAGGAGGCTACAGTCACACTGCATCACTGTAATATGTGAGGAGGCTACAGTCACACTGCATCACTGTAATATGTGAGGAGGCTACAGTTACACTGCATCACTGTAATATGTGAGGAGGCTACAGTCACACTGCATCACTGTAATATGTGAGGAGGCTACAGTTACACTGCATCACTGTAATATGTGAGGAGGCTACAGTCACACTGCATCACTGTAATATGTGAGGAGGCTACAGTCACACTGCATCACTGTAATATGTGAGGAGGCTACAGTCACACTGCATCACTGTAATATGTGAGGAGGCTACAGTCACACTGCATCACTGTAATATGTGAGGAGGCTACAGTCACACTGCATCACTGTAATATGTGAGGAGGCTACAGTTACACTGCATCACTGTAATATGTGAGGAGGCTACAGTTACACTGCATCACTGTAATATGTGAGGAGGCTATGGTTACACTGCATCAATGTAATATGTGAGGAGGCTACAGTTACACTGCATCACTGTAATATGTGAGGAGGCTACAGTTACGCTGAATCACTGTAATATGTGAGGAGTCTACAGTTACACCGCATCACTGTAATATGTGAGGAGGCTACAGTTACACTGCATCACTGTAATATGTGAGGAGGCTATGGTTACACTGCATCACTGTAATATGTGAGGAGGCTACAGTTACACTGCATCAATGTAATATGTGAGGAGGCTACAGTTACACCGCATCACTGTAATATGTGAGGAGGCTACAGTTACACTGCATCAATGTAATATGTGAGGAGGCTACAGTTACACCGCATCACTGTAATATGTGAGGAGGCTACAGTTACACTGCATCACTGTAATATGTGAGGAGGCTACAGTTACACTGCATCACTGTAATATGTGAGGAGGCTACAGTTACGCTGAATCACTGTAATATGTGAGGAGTCTACAGTTACACCGCATCACTGTAATATGTGAGGAGGCTACAGTTACACTGCATCACTGTAATATGTGAGGAGGCTATGGTTACACTGCATCACTGTAATATGTGAGGAGGCTACAGTCACACTGCATCACTGTAATATGTGAGGAGGCTACAGTCACACTGCATCACTGTAATATGTGAGGAGGCTACAGTTACACTGCATCACTGTAATATGTGAGGAGGCTACAGTCACACTGCATCACTGTAATATGTGAGGAGGCTACAGTTACACTGCATCACTGTAATATGTGAGGAGGCTACAGTCACACTGCATCACTGTAATATGTGAGGAGGCTACAGTCACACTGCATCACTGTGATATGTGAGGAGGAGTCATCACAGTTAGTCACACTGCATCACACTGTTAATATGTGAGGAGGCTATGGTTACACTGCATCACTGTAATATGTGAGGAGGCTACAGTCACACTGAATCACTGTAATATGTGAGGAGGCTACAGTCACACTGCATCACTGTAATATGTGAGGAGGCTACAGTTACACTGCATCACTGTAATATGTGAGGAGGCTAGGGTTACACTGCATCAATGTAATATGTGAGGAGGCTACAGTTACACTGCATCACTGTAATATGTGAGCAGGCTACAGTTACACTGCATTCGGGAAGAAGTCAGTCCCCTTGACGTTTTCCACATTTTGTTATGTTACAGCCTTATTCTAAAATGGATTAAATCATTTTTTTCCTTCATCAATTTTTGCTCAGTACTTTGTTGAAGCACCTTGGGCAGCGATTACGCCGTGAGTATTCTTGGCTATGACGAAAAAACTTGACAAACCGATATTTGGGGATTTTGTCCCATTCTTCTCTGCAGATCCTCTCAAGCTCTGTCAGGTTGGATGGGGAGCATCGCTGCACAGCTGTTTTCAGGTCTCTCCGGAGATGTTCAATCAGTTCAAGGCAAGGCCCTGGCAGGGCCATTCAAGGACATTCAGAGACATGTCCCGAAGCCACTCCTGTGCTGTCTTAGCTGTGTGCCTAGGGTCGTTGCCCAGTTGGAAGGTTTCTGAGGTCCCCAGTCTGCGGTCCTGAGCGCTCTGGAGCAGGTTTCATCAAGGATCTCTCTGTACTCTGCTCCGTTTATCTTTCCCTCGATCCTGACTAGTCTCCCAGTCCCTGCCGCTGAGAACATCCACCATGCTTCACCGTAGGGATGGTGTCAGGATTCTTACGGACATGGTAGGGGGCGAAGAGCAAAGAGTTCAATTTTCATCAGACCAGAGAATCTTGTTTCTCATGGTCTGAGAGTCTTTTATGTGCATTTCGGCAAACTCCAAGCGGGCTGTCATGTGCCTTTTACTGAGGAGTGGCTCCCGTCTGGCCACTCTACCATAAAGGCCTGATTGGTGGAGTGCTGCAGAGATGGTTGTCCTTCTGCAATGTTCTCCCATCTCCCCAGAGGAACTCTGGAGGTCTGTCAAAGTGATCATCGGGTTATTGGTCATCTCCCTGACCAAGGCCCTTCTCCCACGATTGTTCAGTTTGGCTGGGCAGCCAGCTCTAGGAAGAGTCTTGGTGGTTCCAAACTTCTACCATTTAAGAATGATGGAGTCCACTGTGTTCTGATGGAGTCCACTAACCCTAGTCTCAACCCTACCCCTAACTCTAACCCTAACCCTAGTCTCAACCCTACCCCTAACTCTAACCCTAGCCATAACCCTAAGAAATATTTCTGATGTACACAGAATTTCCATTTTTAAGTTATTTTACTACGAGTAATGCTGTTTGTTTTTCATCTTTGACGCTTTGGGGGCCTGCAGTACATAGAAGGGAAGGGTTGAAAGGATTTCAGAACACGTCACATTTGCATGTCTGAAATGATTGTGTGTGTGTGCGTGTGCGTGTGTTTGCGCATGTGCCTGTGTGTGTGTATGTGTGTGTCTGCGATCGTACGTACGTGTGTGTCTGAGTGTGTAACCCAAGCTGTGGATGAATCCATAGGAGATCTATTAGACCAGATGTGTTGTCTCATCGTGAGTAATCCTCTACTGGTTTCGTCCTCAAACCACATGCTCATCAAAACGTCAAGCTCCTTCTGCTCCCTCTTTTAAAACTATAACAACTAAAGAGTCAGAAATGTCACTCACTCTCAAGGTATCTGCTGTTTACATTTAATTGCAGAGAATTGTTTCCATCCGGTGAAACTCAGATGAGGTCAATTATTTACTTGTTTTTATGCTGTCACAGGTAGTGCACCTTACCAATCAATTAGCATGATGACTGCTCTTATCTTGGATTGATCTGTATCACAGCTGAGAGTCCTCAGAACTCAGCTCAAATGGATCACAAAACTACACCAGCAAAACTACACCAGCAAGACAAGCATATGGTCACTATTCAACCAAGTGTTGAACATGTATTTGTGCCCCATCCTGGACAGTCTTTGGAACATGTATTTGCGCCCCATCCTGGACAGTCTTTGGAACATGTCTTTGTGCCCCATCCTGGACAGTCTTTGGAACATGTCTTTGTGCCCCATCCTGGACAGTCTTTGGAACATGTCTTTGTGCCCCATCCTGAACAGTCTTTGGAACATGTCTTTGTGCCCCATCCAGGACAGTCTTTGGAACATGTCTTTGTGCCCCATCCTGGACAGTCTTTGGAACATGTCTTTGTGCCCCATCCTGGACAGTCTTTGGAACATGTCTTTGTGCCCCATCCTGGACAGTCTTTGGAACATGTCTTTGTGCCCCATCCTGGACAGTCTTTGGAATATGTATTTGTGCCTCATCCTGGACAGTCTTTGGAACATGTCTTTGTGCCCCATCCTGGACAGTCTTTGGAACATGTATTTGTGCCCCATCCAGGACCGTCTTCGGAACATGTCTTTGTGCCCCATCCTGGACATTCTTTGGAACATGTCTTTGCGCCCCAACCTGGACAGTCTTTGGAATATGTCTTAGCGTCCCATTCTGGACAGTCTTTGGAACCTGCTAGTGTACTGTAGTTTTGTGATTCATTTGAGGTGAGTTCTGACTCTGAGGACTATCAGCTGTGATATAGATCAATCCAAGATAAGAGCAGTAATAATATGCTCATTGATTGGTGAGCTGCACTAGTTGGGACAGTTGTCCAGAAAGTAAATGAACGTAATACACCAAGGTAAATACAGGCATAAAAAAACACTAAAAATCATTGCAAAAATCGAAATACTATTCACGAAATAGATTTTTTAAAATGACGCTCAGTTCGCTGATGTATGGCAATATCAACGAGCCCAGCTGCCCCACTCTGCTGTCATATTCATAATGCAGAACCCTGAGTGGCCATTTAAACCACTGACTAAAGGAAGTGAATTAGTCTGAGCCCTGGCATTCCCCTAACACAGGCAATCTCCCGCCGCCAATCTTCACCTGCATCCCAATACATAAGAGGATGGTGTCAAAATCTATTTATTATCTCTGAGCTCAGTGGTAGAGCATTAGAGATGGGATAGAAATAAAGAGTTGGCTGAGAAAGGTGTCCATGTTTGGTATTGTCTATACTGAGATCGTGCCTGTGACATATGCACCCTACTAGTTGTAAAAATGGTGGAATACATCAGTGGAGGCTCCTCAAAGGAGGAAGGGGAGGACCATCCTACTCAGTGAATTACATAAAAATCTAAATAGCGGAACATTCAAAAAGTGATCCTTTTGTAATAAACTCCACAAAATATATTCACGTCACCAAATGACTGAGAGAAAGATAGAGCAAGAAAGAGCTAGCTATATTTCATATATTTTTCCCTTACTTAGCTAGCTAATAGAGCTAATTTAGTCTACTCAACAACCTGACAAACAGGGAGGAATGCTATTTATGTAAACTAAGCTGGCTAAGGTTATCCAACACTGCAAGTCTTCCAAGTCAAGGTAAGCTTTTGTGTTTATACATTTATTACCACAGGGGCCAGCCATGGATTGGATTGTGGGTTTACTAGCGCATTAGTTCTAGTTTGTTGACAATAACGTTAATATGGTGACAACGATAACTGTGTAGCAGTTAGTGCTTATGGTATGAAGATTTGGTTTGGAGATGTTTTTAATCCTGGTCACAGACAGCTGTTGTGTTGTCCACTGAAGTCCACAAGCAAAGGGACAAGGTGAGATGAGGAGAGCAAATAAATGCAAAAAGGAATAATACGAGCAAAGTGGTGCTATGAAAATGAACTATGTGTGCGGGTGATCAGGGGTGGCTTCATTCACAGGGAGAACATGAGGAAAATGCTATTACACAGGACTACATTTCATAAGCAGGGGTTGGATTCAATAGGCTATTTCTGTCAAAAGTTCCGTTCATACCTGGTTCTAACATGTGTCCATTGTCCTGATTTTGAGCCCTAGGAGGCTAGGACCATGACTCAGGACAACCTCGGGCTATATCTGTCAAAAGTTCCGTTCATACCTGGTTCTAACATGTGTCCATTGTCCTGATTTTGAGCCCTAGGAGGCTAGGACCATGACTCAGGACAACCTCGGGCTATATCTGTCAAAAGCCACTTCTAACATGCATCAGTTGTCCTGATTTTGTCCACATTCTGATTCTGCCAACATTTGTCAACATGTTTAGAAAATCAAAAGGCACATTGTGATCTGATCGTGATGAGATATTCCTGACCACCTCCAGAGCTAGTCGAAGATGCATCTTATACAGATATCCTTGAACTGTAAACTGATACAGACAAAGACATCTTTTAAATTTGGCCAAAGTCACGGTTGTCCCACCCTCTCAAAAAAACACACACTCAGATCCAGGAGACTGTTGTTTCTCATCAGGTTTCACACAGCTCTCACAGCACCGCCACCACATGTCCCAGGGATCACATTTGTGATTACCTTCAAGCTGCACCCAATTATAATTAAGGAGAAGACGGGTCTGCTACCTCAGAAGAGAGAGCAAGAATGAGAGCACGAGAGAGAGAAAGAGAGAGCGCGACAGAGAAAGAGATGGCGAGAGAGAGAGAAAGAGATGGAGAGAGAGAGAGAGAGAGAGAGAGAGAGAGAGAGAGAGAGAGAGAGAGAGAGAGAGAGGACCGTACTCTGAAGGGAGATTAATAAAATCCAGAAGAAATACAATGAAAAGTATGCTGGGTTCCAGACAGAGAGAGAGAGACACTCAGACACTCGCAGGTCCATTTCAAAGGGAGGTGAAAGCACAAGGAGAAACAATATATTTGATGCGGTAGTGAGCAGGCTTTTATTCACCACCCTCAGCCAATGGAAGGCAATTTGATGAGAAGCCGGAGCGGCCTGTGTCTAAGATAAATCCTGGAACTCCTTAGGGAATTGTGTAAACTTTTTTTCTCACCATGGTTTCTATTCCATATTCCTTTTCAATGTCAAATGGTGTTCAAACATTGTAAACATGATTCAGGAGAAGGTCAGGGAGGGCAGGGTCATCTGGTGAGCAGTTTCTCTGGAATAGAGAGAACATGAGGAAAATGCTATTACACAGGACTACATTTCATAAGCAGGGGTTGGATTCAATAGGCTATTTCTGTCAAAAGTTCTGTTCATACCTGGTTCTAACATGTGTCCATTGTCCTGATTTTGAGCCCTAGGAGGCTAGGACCATGACTCAGGACAACCTCAGGACTACCTGACCTGAGGACTCCTTGCTGTCCTCAGTCCACCTGGTCGTTCTGCTGCTCCATTTTCAACTGTTCTGCCTGCGGTTATGGAACCCTGACCTGTTCACCGGACGTGCTACCTGTCCCAGACCTGCTGTTTTAAACTCTCTAGAGACAGCAGGAGCGGTAGAAATACTCTGAATGATCGGCTATGAAAAGCCAACTGACATTTACTCCTGAGGTGCTGACCTGTTGCACCCTCGACAATAATAATATTATTTGACCCTGCTGGTCACCTATGAACTTTTGAACATCATGGCCATGTTCTGTAATAATCTCCACCCGGCACAGCCAGAAGAGGACTGGCCACCCCTCATAGCCTGGTTCCTCTCTAGGTTTCTTCCTAGGTTCTGCCCTTTCTAGGGAGTTTTTCCTAGCCACTGTGCTTCTACACCTGCATTGCTTGCTGTTTGGGGTTTTAGGTTGTGTTTCTGTACAGCACTTTGAGATATCAGCTGATGTAAGAAGGGCTTTATAAATATATTTGAGTTGATTTGTCAAGAGGTTTAGAAAATCAAAAAACGTATTGTGATCTGATCATGATTAGATCTTCTTGACCACCAGAGCCAGTCGAAGATGCATCTTATCCTTGAAGTGTAAACGAATACGGACAAGAAAGCCTCGACATTGGGCTAAAGTCTCGGTTGTCACGCCCTCTCAAAAAAATCACACTGGACAGTTGAATTACGATCATGGTCTTCATTAGAAACTATGCGCCTACTGGACTGTTGAATTACGATCATGGTCTTCATTAGAAACTATGCGTCTTCATTAGAAACTATGCGCCTACTGGATAGTTTAATTACGATCATGGTCTTCATTAGAAACTATGCGCCTACTGGACTGTTGAATTACGATCATGGTCTTCATTAGAAACTATGCGTCTTCATTAGAAACTATGCGCCTACTGGATAGTTTAATTACGATCATGGTCTTCATTAGAAACTATGCGCCTACTGGACTGTTGAATTACGATCATGGTCTTCATTAGAAACTATGCGTCTTCATTAGAAACTATGCGCCTACTGGATAGTTGAATTACGATCATGGTCTTCATTAGAAACTATGCGCCTACTGGACTGTTGTCAGATGCCACTGTACAATACCATGTCCAGCTCAGAATAAAATAGGCATATTATATTAAATAGAAATAAAAATATGCGTCAAGAGATATAATCCAGAATGAGAGAAAAAATGGTTATCATGTTCCCACGTCCAGCGCCAACGCAACATCAAATATTTAAGAACATCGTAGGCTACAGTAAGGCCAATGACTGTAATAGCAGAACTGATCTCAAACTGTATTAGTGATACATGGGACAGACTATGATGGAGTCACTGCAGAAGAGCGCAGTATATGACAAGTGTATGGTCAGGTATAATATGAATGCCTAATGTTTAGATCTAGTTTTTCTATTGTGTTATTGACTGTGCGTTTGTTTATGTTTAACTCTGTGTCGATGTTTTTGTCGCACTGCTTTGCTTTATCTTGGCCAGGTCGCAGTTGTAAATGAGAACCTACCTGGTTAAGTAGAGGTGAAATAAAAGCTAAAATTGTCAGAATGAACGGTGGATGGGTGGTGAATAGTCTTTTAGCATTTTCCAGCTTTCAATAAAGTGCAGAAGATGTCCAAACGGATGCTTAACGGCGCATAGCTTTCTGGAAGCATGAGCGAGGCCACTGTCCAATATAATGTAGACTTCAAAACGAAGGACTCTTTAGGCTACTTCTAGATGTACACTTGATTCCTTTATAACGCCATTTTCTTTACATGTGTGCTCCTTTGCCCTTTTTTATCGATTGCACTTTTTAGCGATGTTTTTCCCCCCATGCGTCTCGCAATAGGTTAACATATTGATGATCCGTCAGCGAATTATCACTGGTCAATTAATTGGCGGAAACTAAACCAGGGTCGTTCTGCCAGCATGTCACTTTTTTCCCTTTGGTACTGTTTAGCCCTATGCTAAAGGTTATTGCAATACAATATTACAATTATATAAAGACAACGTATATAAACATCCATGCGAAAAGAACAACCCTGTCCAGACCTATTTGGACATCGCTTTGCGCCATTCAGAGACGCACTTTGTAGCCTACTCTGTAACGGAACATGTTTCTGTTTTTAGGTTACATTAGGAGCTAAGAGTAATTTTTATTTATACGGTGCAATAATTGTATTTTGTAAACACATCCAGATACTAAGCTAATTTGTGTGGTGACTATTTTAGGGATGGGAGAGATTCTGTATGGCTGTGGACAGGTCAAGGTCATAGGGAACACAACAGCAGCCTATTACGCCCAGTCTTACATCGTTGCATAACAAAAGTAGGCTGTAATGATGAGAGTATAAATGTATTGACTTTAAAAGTGTGCTATTTTCTCTCAATTGATACAGCTTATGCCATAATAGGGGTGCAAAGCAGGTTGGAACATTTGCATACAGGGAGGGGCCATTGAATCTGGTCACAATATGAACGAAGATAAGAGACATTTTATTACCATGTGTAGATGCCACAAATCTCGATCAGATAGTAATCAGATCGATTTGATCGGCAAGAGGGAGATAAGCTTGACTCGAAACACATTAAAGCTGTGATTTCTATTTAGTGATATATAATCATTTTGTTATTTGTAGACAACCTTTAGGATTGGTTGTCAGGTACAAGGTTGCTTGTATGCTGGTTATTAGATGTTTTTAGTTGAAATGTGTTATTGAAAGAAAACTTTTAAATCTTGGAAGAGAACCACGTTCTTCCTTTTCGAACAAATAACATGTTGTCTGGTGTACAGGATGGTCATTTAATTCATGTTAATTTGAGATGTGTTATCCAGCATATTTTCTAAAGTGCTTTTTAAACTGTGCTGCATTTGTTCCTGTCTCCTTACAGCTCCTGACAGCTTCTGACCAACTTCTGACAAACTCCTGACAGCTCCTGGCAGCTTCTGACAGCTTCTGACCACTTTCTGACAGCTCCTGACAGATTCTGACCAGCTCCTGACAGCTTCTGACCACTTTCCGACAGCTCCTGACAGCTCCTGACAGCTCCTGGCAGCTTCTGACAGCTTCTGACCAGCTTCTGACAGCTCCTGACAGATTCTGACCAGCTCCTGACAGCTTCTGACCAGCTCCTGACAGCTTCTGACCACTTTCCGACAGCTCCTGACAGCTTCTGACCAGCTCCTGACAGCTCCTGACAGATTCTGACCAGCTTCTGGCAGCTTCTGACCAGCTTCTGACAGCTCCTGACAGATTCTGACCAGCTTCTGACAGCTTCTGACCAGCTTCTGACAGCTTCTGACCACTTTCTGACAGCTCCTGACACCTTCTGACCAGCTCCTGACAGCTCCTGACAGATTCTGACCAGCTTCTGACAGCTTCTGACCAGCTTCTGACAGCTCCTGACAGATTCTGACAGCTTCTGACCAGCTTCTGACAGCTTCTGACAGCTTCTGACCAGCTTCTGACAGCTCCTGACAGCTTCTGACCAGCTCCTGACAGCTTCTGACCACTTTCTGACAGCTCCTGACAGCTTCTGACCAGCTCCTGACAGCTCTTGACAGATTCTGACCAGCTTCTGACAGCTTCTGACCAGCTTCTGACAGCTCCTGACAGCTTCTGACCAGCTCCTGACAGCTCCTGACAGCTTCTGACAGCTTCTGACCAGCTTCTGACAGCTTCTGACAGCTTCTGACCAGCTTCTGACAGCTTCTGACAGCTTCTGACCAGCTTCTGACAGCTTCTGACAGCTCTGACCAGCTTCTGACCAGCTCCTGACAGATTCTGACAGCTTCTGACCAGCTTCTGACAGCTTCTGACAGCTTCTGACAGCTTCTGACCAGCTTCTGACCAGCTCCTGACAGATTCTGACAGCTTCTGACCAGCTTCTGACCAGCTCCTGACAGATTCTGACAGCTTCTGGCCAGCTTCTGGCAGCTCCTGACAGCTTCTGACCAGCTTCTGACCAGCTCCTGACAGATTCTGACCAGCTTCTGACCAGCTCCTGACAGCTCCTGACAGCTCCTGATGGCTTCTGACAGCTTCTGACCAGCTTCTGACAGCTTCTGACAGCTTCTGACCAGCTTCTGACAGCTTCTGACAGCTTCTGACCAGCTTCTGACAGCTTCTGACCAGCTTCTGACAGCTTCTGACAGCTTCTGATCAGCTTCTGACAGCTTCTGACCAGCTTCTGACAGCTTCTGACAGCTTCTGACAGCTTCTGACCAGCTTCTGACAGCTTCTGATTAGCTTCTGACCAGCTCCTGACAGCTTCTGATCAGCTTCTGACCAGCTCCTGACAGCTTCTGATCAGCTTCTGACCAGCTCCTGACAGCTCCTGACAGCTTCTGACCAGCTTCTGACAGCTCCTGACAGCTTCTGACCAGCTCCTGACAGCTCCTGGCAGCTTCTGACAGCTCCTGACAGCTTCTGACCAGCTCCTGACAGCTTCTGACCAGCTTCTGACCAGCTTCTGACAGCTCCTGACAAGCTTCACTTGTATAGACAATCAGAAAGGCTCTCTAACCCGTATCTGTGCAGCATGACAGTTTGTGATTATTCTGCCTTACAAATTGGGACTTTGCAACACTTTTCAGTTTATTACTAACCCCTCTCATGGCCATTTAGTGCCACCATGTGGTTCTAATATGTTATGACCATCACTACTACCGGTGTCCAGTAATATTTTTTACACGTGTTTTATATCTAGAAATGAAAACACAACAATTATAAAACAGTGCATCAACTCATCTTTTGACAAAGATCACAAAATCCAGCATTATATGTTGAACATCATGGAACACTTCAAAAGCTTCCGCCCTCTTTGGAAAATCATTTCAAGGCTGTATTCACAAGAACTCTCTTCCACATTAAACTATTCACCCCTACGCCTTTAACTTCAGATCATACCCCATCTCCCAGTCCCATCCATCCCAGTCACAGTGTTCCTGGTTGTCTCTCTGTGCTCTATCAGTGACTGTGAACGTTATTGGTGTGTGGTGGCATGGGCAGAACAGTCCTCCCATAATATGGCATGCCGAAGGCTGGGCTCTTTCCCGCTATGTGGAGGTGGTGATGGTGGAGGTGATGAAGGTTTTCCACCTCCCCAAACTGCCTGAGGTGGAACAGCAGGGTTAACTTCCTGGTCATGGCCCTGAGGGTGAAGAAGAAGAGGAAGAAGCAGAAGAAGCAGAAGAAGAAGGGAGAGAGAGAATAGGAATATATTACATATCATGACTGTCTCTGAACAGATGCCATGACCATTGAGAGGTAAACATAGACTTTTTTCTGCTGTCCACGCTCTGCATGAGATTGGTTGATTCCACTGACAGTATAAGTCTACATCAGCTTTCCATAGACACTCCTCTGTGATGGCTCCTATATGGCTCAGGTGATAGAGCATAGCACTAGAAACGCCAAGGTTGTGGGTAAAAGCATCTGATAAATGGCATACAGTACTATACAGTACATCATCCTACCTGAGGGCGAAGAAGGAAGCCAGGAGCTCTGAGAGGATGAAGAGGAGGTAGATGGAGTGGACGGCCCTCTCCAGAGGGAGGATGATGATGTCCTCGTCAGTCAGGAAGAAGAGTAGAATGGGCAGCTGGAACAGGAAGGATATCAGCCAGAACCCAGCCAGCTCTGGCACCTGATCACAGAGGGAGGAACACAGAGAAAGAGACTGAAGCGACAGAGTGGAAGAGACACAGAGAGAAAGAGACATACACACACAGATGTATGAAGACACACACACAGTCAGACACTCAGTGGGGCGTCCTAGCCAAGTGTGCGCGCAGTGGGAATGTTTACACACCTACTCACACAGGGTACTTAAACAGGCAGTTTATCAGATCAGATATTCATTGAGTTTGTGGGAAAGGGGGAAGACAGTGAAGGAGAGAGAGGGAGAGGGGAGACGTTTCCAGAGAGGAAGTTAGGTTCAGTTACCTTCTCTTTGAGGTTTCCGATATAGCCCAGATAGAGCCTGGTGATTTCACAGATGGTAAGCAGAACCACTCCAGTCACAAGTAGAGCCTGGTAGTACCCAGGCAGGTAATACAACTATGACAAGAAAGACATATTGTATTACTGATCTGGGTATTCCATACATAATAAATTGAGAGTTGGGAAACCTTGGGGGAAACCTCTGAAGTCAGTAGGGAAAAAGCCACCTTTAGATCCAGCATGAGAACAGCAGAGACCCACCAGCATGGGAAATAGAATATGTTGAAGTACAGGATCATCTGAAGAGGTAGGTGAGACACCAACTCATTGACTGGAATATAAAAACATAAAACTATTTATATTTGAAGTTTCGCAATTTGAATTATACAAATGCTTTCCTGAATATCCAAAAATATAGAAAATACTTTCCTAAAACAAAGCAAAATCCCAAATAATATTTGACACAGGCATTATACAGCATACAGTACTCCATATATTGTATCAGGCAACAGGCCTACCTGTTTTATCATCATGGTCCTTGTTGTAGTCACTGCTAAAGTCCCCTGTCCTGTTGTTAGTGAACACGGATCCACCGACAGAGGCCAGGCCCATCCGGAGGTTCTGGGGTATGGGGGAGTAGAACACAGGCATTGTGGCCCAATACAACCATGTACCACTACCACTCTGTGTGTGTCCAGAGAAATGTATGCTATTCTTAAACTAATAGAAAACAAATTGGTGTATAGAAACAGAAGACAGGGTGTGTGTTTCCCTGATTGAGGACTACAGGGATTAGTCAGTTAACCAGACAGCAGCGTCTGCTAATCAGATTATCGGAGTGGTGGGAGGAGGTAGACAGGGGATTAGCACCCTTGACAGACCTAGGAGCGTGTCTCTGTCTCTGTATTCACTACATTATTATCAGGGTTTAATATGTGGGAGGAGAAAGTATGATGGCAATCAGCGGTTTTTAGATGACAAATCAAAAAATGAATAAGGAAAAAACTGAAAATATACTGAACAAAAATAAAAATGCAACATGCAACAATTTCAATGATTTTAGTAAGTTACAGAGGAAGAAGCCAGACATGGAGGACTTGGATGGCGTGGTTAAACATGGTCTGCGGTTGTGAGGCCGGTTGGACGTACTGCTAAATTCTCTAAAACAATGTTGGAGGCGGCTTTTGCTAAAGAAATGAACATTGAATTCTCTGGAAATAGCTCTGGTGGACATTCCTGAAGTCAGCATGCCAATTGCATGCTCCCTCAAAACTTGAGACATCTGTGGCATTGTGTTGTGTGACAAAACTTCAAATTTTAGAGTGGCATTTTCTTGTCCCCAGCACAAGGTGCATCTGTGTAATGATCATGTTGCTTAATCAGCTTCTTGATATGGCACACTTATCAGGTGGATGGATTATCTTGGAAAAGAAGAAATGCTCGCTAACTAGGGTGTTAACACATTTGAGAGCAATACGTTTTTTTTTTGTGCATATGGAACATTTCAGGGATCTTTTATTTCAGCTCATGAATCATGGGACCAACATTTTACATGTTGCGTTTATATTTTTGTTCAGTATACATAAAACCAATGAATCAGTACCCTGTAATAGGTTCAGGATTAATGAAGGTAATCTTTGAAGTCAACATTACCTTTTTGGTACGCTAACTGCTGTCATTACCTGCTGAAACTCTACTGTACAGCGTTTCATTTGGATGGAAGACAGACAGCATATTATACCACAGAGTCAGCATGAGACACATTCTACATAACTTGTTTAAACTTTTATTGACAAATGTATATTTTAAAAGAGACAGTGTGGTAGGCTCTGCTCTGCATAGCTGCACCGAGTCGTTTGTTCTCAAATTAGGGCCTGGCTCATGTTGTGGCCTTGGGACCCCTCTCATCATCTGTGACTGGATGCAGTGACAGAGTCTGGCCACCAGATCTTATTGTGCTCACAACTCGTCCCTGGGGGCTCTCAGGGGAAAGTGTTGAAACTCCTTTGGCACCTCCTCTCCCTTCTGAGATCTCTTGTAGAAACCCAGAGAGTCCAGCAGGCTACTGATTTCATCCACCTTCATCTTCTTCACAGGGACAGTCTGATACAACACACACAAAATGCTTATATTCAGTACAGGCAAGTGACCATGATAACCATAATAACCATAATGACCATAATAACCATAATGACCATAATAACCATAATGACCATAATAACCATAATGACCATAATAACTATAATGCCCATAATAACTATAATGACCAAAATAACTATAATGACCATAATGACCATACTAACCATAATAACTATAATGACAATAATAACTATAATGACCATAATGACCATAATAACTATAATGACCGTAATTACAATAATGACCATAATGACCATAATAACTATAATGACCATAATAACCATAATAACCATAATGACCATAATAACAATAACAACCATAATGACCATAATGACCGTAATGCAACAGGTTCACAAAAGACACAGAGGATTTATTAACATCACATTCTCTTTAACTGTTTCAGACTACACTGATATGCTCTTGGTTTTTCCTTGCGTAATGCCTTTTTTAATTAGTTATTTATCCCTCCCTAATCTTGCCAGGCTTGAGTCAAGCTCAGGAAAATAGATGTTATTTCCCCAAGCATTTTGCTGATAATCTTTGTCTGACACGTACAGTAGATGACATATAACACCTTGAATGGGAATCCATATCTAACCTGAACAACCTCATCCTTATCATCATAGAAGATCAGACGTGGATTCTTCTCCTCTCCTGAATCATATTCCAGGTTGTGACTTCAGTGGAAAGGAGGATCAAGGAAAAAACATGTACCGCCGATATCCTGAAGACAGATTAAGCCCAGTCCTGGACTAAACATCTATTTCCAAGAAGAATCTCCATAAAGCATTCTCTGATGTTCATTCCCTGATTCTCCAGTTTAAGTCCAGGACTAGGCTCAATCTCTGTCTGTAGAATACAAGAACAATCTACTTCTGGATATATTTCCACTGAGGTCAAACATCATTAAACATACTTAAACACTGACACATGATGGTTTCAAATAATTATGTTTCCCGAAGGCCTGGTTAGACACACTTGTGGTTTGAGGCCAATTCATGCTGGTATAAAACTGGGCTGTCGCTAACACAAATTGTCTTGTTTATCTGGGAGGTTGTGAGAAAATACAAAAAGGCTTTGTAACCATATGAGGTAATGACAACTCAGTACAGTTCAATGCAGACTTGATCTGACAAGAAGCCATCAGCCTGTTACAAATCTGCATAGTAACCACAATAAAATGCTACTGCAATGCCCATAACTCTATCTGAAACCTCCACAGGAACCACAATAGAAGGATACTACAATGCCCATCGCTCCATAAGGAAGGTATAGAGCTCAGGCATCTTCTTGATGGCTCATCCAACTACACTTGGAGCCTGAGGGAAAGAGGAACAGACAATGAGCATTCGTCATTCACCACGACCACCATGTCAAATGTGCTTCTCTCTGCAGTTAGATTAAAGATAGTGTAGCCTCCATGTGTTAGCAATACATATGTGTCCTGCTCCGCAGTATGACGTTTAACCAAGTACAGTCATTTCACTAACTGAATCACCACATCGGTAAGACTTACCTTTAGTATGCCCTTGGCTATTACAGGTCTCTCTTCAATAGCTGTATCTGTGACATTTTCTTCCGTCATTCCTGTGGCAGAAAAGGCCAGCGTGAGCAACAAAAAGGTCCACATGTTCGAGCCTAAACCTTGCTTCATGAGTCTTCAGTGGAGTTCTTTCGACAAATGACACAGGAAATTACCTTGGGGGTGACACAAGACCCCTATGCTCAGGTTGGACTGAACCAGGATGCAGGGCTGAGGGGGGAGAGGGTCCCTTGAATTTTTTTTCTCCTATTTTTTTGGGGGGGTTATACTCAATGACAGACATTATGGGGAATTGTCACCAGATGGGAATAGTATTTGTTCTACTTGCAATGGATTGGATATAAATAAAGATGTTACTGAACACTTTCTGTCAGGATTTAAACCCCCTGACTAACTCCGCAAAAGGTCCTCTGTCTCTGTAGTGGTCCACGTAACCCTTCAGCACACCTGTGTCCTTATCACCTTTTCCCAGTGCAGGAAGCTGGTGATAACGCACCTCATGGCACACTGCAGTACATTTACGACATCTTGTTATACCTATATGTAATGACGGCAAAATACATGCCAAACCGTGTACGACAGAGAATAGGGAAACAGAGTTAAACAAAATAGATTGAGAGAACTTCCTCCATTTCCCCACAAATAAATAATACATTAAATGGAACAACAGTAGAACAACAGTATAGCTGCAGTATGTCAGGTTAAAGTAAATAATACATTAA